>NW_007726753.1:609231-623043 GCF_000696425.1 Galeopterus variegatus
AAGTTTATGAAAACAGACTTGGACTTCTCAGCATTGCTTTATAGTGAATCCCAGTCCTTTTCTGTTTATGTCACAACACCTCAGTGTAGAGTTGATTTATTTATGCATTTGATATCTTGCCCATCTTAATAACAACGTTAAGATCCATAAATGTTATCATTGATTTGCATATTTATTATACAGCAAAATTCACATGATATGTGTGCAAAAAAAAAGATAATAATAATTTTCAAAGGCAGAAAAAGCATAAAGGAGTAGGCGGTATCATATGACATTTCACTCAATGCTATGGAACAAGCATTCGGTTTGAGAGATTAATCCACCATGGCCTTTGTCCAGAAGACCTTTGTTACATGAACATTTTATTAAGCTGCATAGATTCTACTTCTCAATCAAAGTTTACATTTTATTAAAACAAGGCACAAAGTTTCAGGCTACTATCTCACCTGGTTCTCAACCTAAGCATCAGCAAACCAGTGCCGGGGGAAAAGGGGACAACTATTTAGTACTTTTTAAGAAACGATATGTTGGTTTCCAAAGTATGACTCAAAATATACTAACTTTTAACAGAAAATTGAAAAAACAGATTTTTTAACTTATGAGCTTCTTTTAGAACATCATCCATTAGTGAAATACAACTTCACTATACCTGTTCATAGGGCAGCAGAACACATCTCCACAAACAAGTAAATCTTTTCACCAGCTATGATCTCTCTTCTCCAGAACCCGATATATATTTTTTCTATTCTTTTTATTATTAAAAAACAATGATAGTATATTTTACTTGTTAAACTCTAACTAAATACAATCTCTGTCCTAAGTTCCTTATAAGTATTATCACATGTAATTCATGTAAAGGAAAAGGAAGTTATAAATATTTGAAATTCATTATGTGGATTTTACAAATAAGAGTGATAAAGCGGCAGAAGTTTATGAAAACAGACTTGGACTTCTCAGCATTGCTTTATAGTGAATCCCAGTCCTTTTGTGTTTATGTCACAACACCTCAGTGTAGAGTTGATTTATTTATGCATTTGATATCTTGCCCATCTTCTTAATAACAACGTTAAGATCCATAAATGTTATCATTGATTTGCATATTTATCTCTGACTCTCTACTTTTGGTTCAGTTGCCATCAAAGTCAGTGCCATCCAAAGTCCAATGTTACCCTTTCTTTTCTCTCTCTTCTTCCATAGATATCCATATACACTAATTGAATTATTTTCTTTCTTATTATTTTTTTTAATTTTTATTTTTATTTTGTCAATATACAATGTAGTTAGTTATTGTGTCCCATCACCAAAACCTCCCTCCCTCCTCCCTCGTGTGTGTGTGTATGTGTGTGTGTGAATTGATTCATTCACCTTTAGCTCCCTCCAATAAGTGAAAACATGTGGTATTTCTTTTTCACTGCCTGACTCGTTTCACTTAATATTATTCTTTCTTATTAATATTATCCCAATCTTTTGTAAATCTGCCTTATTATTAACTAGATTCTTTTCTTAACCAGTTTTTTCTCTCTGGTCTTTTTAGAGAGTTTCTCTTTCTAGAAACTGTCTCAATAGTCTCTTGACCAATCACCACATTTCTATAATTTTTTCTTTCATAAAATTTCCTGCAGTCTCCCCACAAACTAATTTTCCTAAATCACTATTTTCAGCATGCTGTGTACATTTTTAAAAGGGACATACACACAAACACTATTATATGTTACCAGAAACATTTTTACCTCCCTATTTTTTCTACACCTACTCTCCTACTTGCACATTTTCAATTCTTCATGGGTCAGTTCAAGTTTCACTCCTAGTGGAAGACTGTCCTGTTGATTTCAATCTTCCAAAGTTTCTCATTTCCTTGAACTATATCCACCTATAATTTGGCTTCTGTCCTCTGCATATTTAGATTCCTTTCAATGTGCATAATTCTCAATAATAATGTGTACATGATCTTTAATAATATGTGTTTAGGCTTACACATTGTCCTTCAGAAGATAAAACTTACCTGTCAGAAAGGAGGCCACATATAGGAGTACCCACCAAAAACCCTGCCATGTAGATGGCCTGTGCAAAGGATTTGAGTGACTGAGAATCACATACTAAATCCCACTGGAAAAGATTGAATAGAAAATAACATAGCTTACACAATTAAAAATGTCAGTTAAGAAGAGGCCACAAATATAACTAGTGAGTAGACTGGTTGGTATAGGGAAAAAGAGTATTAAAGTTACTTTTAAATATTAACAACAGCTGTCTTCTAGGCAACAGACTAGAATCTGGGAATACATAATTGGTTAAGACCACAGATATTATCCATACTGTAATAAACATTAAAGTCTCAGTGGAAAAGGTGGAACGTAGTAAGTACATAAAGAGTATTTCGATATAATAGTTTTCAATAAACGTGAAGTTCATTATCCTTTTATTTCATTGTGCAGGTTACTCTTCCCTCACCATTCAGGGACTAGCAAGAGTTTTCTCCTTCAAATTCTTGTTATGGGATTTAAGTTACCATTTTGAACATAGGGCAAAAACCATAACTTGAAATAAAATTACTTTTGATTTGTGCAACAAAGGGGAAATTGAGTTTCTTTTTTAAAGTGTAAGAGAGTAAAAGGACTCAGTGAATACCCTTTATAGCATAATGCATAGTCTGGAGAAGACTATAAAGAGAAGATGATTTAAATGTGGTTTCGTACCACACACAAGTTTAAAAGAAAGCTAATGGGCTGAGAGGAGGGGTAAATAGAGGACATTGGAGGACAACACAAGAGAAGACAGCAGCTTCATAAGCTGTGCATCTCCAACAAACCTTCTACAACCTCTCCATCCTAACCCGGGTTCCATGTTGGGGATGGTAGGCAATGGAGAATGAATAGAAGCCTAAAACAAGAACCCAGGGGTAGAAGTATATCCCGCAAAAACTACACACTTCTTAAAGAAGTCCTCTTACAGATGATGTTGAATGTGGTATTGTGGCAGAATAGGTCTAGATATATGCAAGTCCAGAACAGCCCAGGTAGAAGTCTGTGTGGCCCTAGAGTAGCAAGAAGAACATATAGACGTTTTACATAATGTGAATAAAGCTGATAAATTGACTAAGAATTTTGGTGAATCAGAAGTCTTTGAAGCTAGAAAAAATAGAATAAAATAAAATAACTCTTCAAAGCTAGAATATTGGAGTGATGGAGTGCTAAACTCTTACAAATGGAGACAGTAATAAAACTTAGAAGAATGGATAGCATCTTGGTCAAAGGACAGCAAGAACCAGAAATAACCACTGCACAGTCACAGACTCACCCCCTCCATCTCTGAGGGCTTGATGTGGCATGGGACTTCTTGAACAAGCATCTTGGTCAAAGGACAGCAAGAACCAGAAATAACCACTGCACAGTCACAGACTCACCCGCTCCATCTCTGAGGGCTTGATGTGGCATGGGACTTCTTGAACAAAGATGCTTTATGAGTGAAAAAACATTAAAAAAAACTAGAGTGGTGAATGAATTGAAATAATATGAAAGTCATTTAACTGCAAAAAGGAGTGAAAGTGTGTTTCTTGACTTGGAATATTAAGTATTCTCTGCCTGCAAAATGGAAACTCAAAAGCAACATAAACTTAGTCATAGAAAAATAATTCCCAGTGGTACAACTTAATTAAATATAGTATGAAAGTTCTACTACACACAAAATGTGATGAGTGTGAAAAGGCATATGTAGTACAAAGAAGGATACACCAGAGACCAAGGAGGTCCTCAAGGAAGAAAAGCTCTTTAAACTGAGACCTGGATTAGGAACAGCATGAAGCTACATTAAGAGGGCTTTTCTAGGGAAGAGTGTATATCAACTAGCTACAATTGTAGAAGGAAAGACCATAACTGTGGTAGGCGAGGTTGTGTTGTAGATATCAAAGGAAGTCTCCTATACTCAAAAGGCATTGAAATAAGGGGCAGAAATTAAATGAGATTAGAATACAGGAAGGGGTCATCTGCTGAAGGGTCTTGTAAGCAAAGTTAGATGTTGGATGTTCTTCTAAAAGCTATTAAAATCCACTGAAGAATTTTGAGCAAGAAACATCACTGTATTTGGATTTATGAAAGGCCACTACAACAGGTTGGAAGAAATGAAGAGACTGCTCAAGAAATATAGAGAAGAGATGATGGTACTGTACTCTTGGTGGTGCCATTGATGAAAGAGAAATCAAATTTATTCATGAAATTTTGCAGATGAAAAGTGAGTAGAACTCTGTGGCTAATTGACTGTAATAGATGAGAGAGAAAGAAATCTCAAGATGACTCCCAAGTTTAAGGCATGAGCAACTGAGCTAAGTTTGGTAGAGTAGAGTTTTTGGCAGATGAGGCTGAAAGCAGTTTTGAACAAGTTGCCATTGAAAGGACTATGAGGTACTCAAATGGAGAGGTTGAGCACTCCATTAAATAGAAGCATCTATTGTTCCTTTAATACTCATAACACGGCAGAAACCCTGTCACACAATGAGTGTGTACTTAGTGTTTGTTAAATTAATAAATTAGTCCTGAGATTGACCCATGATCTTCTAGCTTTCCTTACATGTAGATTCAGGTCTTGTTAGAAGTGGATAAACCTAAGCAGTGATCAGAGGTAGAGACAGGATCAGACAGCAGTCTCTTAGTTCATGATGTGACACTGGACAATAAATGGCCCCTCAACACTTTATCTCTTGACTATTTAGAGAATGAATCAGTTGGAAGGATTCGTTTGAAAAGTTCTTTGCACATTTTCTTCTAAAATATTAAATTTGGGTTCCTGCACATTTGAATTTATGACAAATATCACCAAACTAAATTTTAAAGCTAATTCAATGTTATGTACAAATACTGTCAGTCCTCCACATCCATCATTTCCACATCTATGGGTTCAACCAAATGCAGACAGAAAATACTTGGGAAGAAAAAATTCTGACTGGATTAGAAATGTACAGACTTTTTTTCTTGTTATTATTCCTTACACAATATAACATAACAACTACTTACAAAGCATTTACATTTTATTAGATATTATAACTAATCTAGAGATTAACTCCATGTGCTCGCCCCTCCTTTCCTCTTTCCAAGCCAGAGCTTTCAAAACTTTATTAGTATATAGTGCAGTCCATGCCCATGGGAAAAGTCCAACATGGTGACTGGAGACATGTAACATAGATGTGTTTCTATTTGCCACGTGATATGCTTGTCGTTGAATACAATTTTAGAGAGCTTTCAAAACTTTATTAGTATATAGTGCAGTCCATGCCCATGGGAAAAGTCCAACATGATGACTGGAGACATGTAACATAGATGTGTTTCTATTTGCCACGTGATATGCTTGTCATTGAATACAATTTTACATAGCACAAAGATGAATGTTTTATAGCCATAATGGTGCACATCAATCTCCTGGCTGATACTCTCAAGAGCATCAATAATGCCAAAAACAGAGGCAAACACCAGGTTCTTTTTGGGCTATGCTCCAAAGTCACTGTTTGGCTTCTCACTGTGATGACAAAGCATGGTTACATTGGCAAATCTGAAATCACTGATGATCACAGAGCTGGGAAAATTGTTGTGAAGCACACAAGCAGGTTAAACAAGGTTTGTGGCTTTCAGATTTGCAAGTAGTCTTAGATTCTCTAGTCCAGCACAGATGGAGGAGAAACACACCTAGAGTGTAAGTTACCTAAGGTCAAGGTTAGTGACAATGGTGATCAGCCTCAGATTTGATGCACAATTCAAAAATCTAGAAAAATGGCAGAACAATCTGCTCCCATCTGGTCAGTTTGGATTTATTGTACTGACAGCCTCAGATGGCATCATGAACCATGAAGAAGCAAGACAAAAACACACAGGAGGGAAAATCCTGGGATTCTTTTTCTAGCAAAGTAATACATACATACAAATAAAATACCTCAATGGAAAAAAGTTTAAAAAAGTAAAATACACAGGAGGACGTGTATAAGTTATATGTAAATACTATGCCATTTTATATTAAGGAGTTGGGCATACATGGATTTGGGTATCTGCAGGAGGTCTTGGAACCAATCCCCCAGAGATACCAAGGGACAACTATACAAAATTAATATTGTACTTGTAGAGAGGTGAATCCCAAACTTACAGTTGTTTCATATATCATAAGATAGATATATTTTTAAGAAAACTTCTGCAAATTCATGGTAAAAAATTTTATAAAATACAAATTAACATAAAAAGAAAATGTATTTTAAAACTACTAAAAAATATAGTAGGAGTAGGTATTTTAATACAATGTATGAAGTACATGACTGTCCTGTTAATTGTTACTGCATGAATATTATAAAAGCTACAGGATTATTTAAAGTGAGACATGGGACTAATATTTAACTATATACATTTTTTCTATAATTTCAGTTTCATCATAATAACAAAAATGAGTTGAAAAGTCCCCCAAGTAGCCAAAAAGAGAAGCCAGAAGTAGAATAATAGATGGTAATAAGAACCAGATCAACATAGTGCAAACTTCCAAAGTTTATGTTCATAATTTTCTTTAAAACTCCTCACTAATGGAGAGTATTTAGAACTTCTTCTGATAAAGAGAGGTATAAATCCAGTATCTTTTTCTCAACTGCAAAATACAAAAAATTCTGAAATCATGTAAATTTTACTGGTTATTTAGCAACAAAACCTGACTGTCCTGAACTCGTTTGGAGCAAATTCTGACCTACAATACCTGACCCACTTAAAATGTTAATCTTTCATAACATCATAACATGAGAAGTAATAAATTTTTCTGATTAAATATTAAAATGAGATTATAAGGTTTTTTAGACCCTACTAAAGTATATGGTATATGCATTACATTATCTTTTGTAATATGAAAATTAATGATTTCTGACTTGAGAATTGTACCTATGGAATTACAGAATTATATTACCAATCTCTCAGAGTTATATTGAGATTCAGTGGGGTTAATGTTTGACGGTGTCTCCTCCAGGTGCCTTTTGCAGAGCAAATTTGTTTACTTACTCTTTTCGTTCTTCTTTATGTGAACTTTTCTACCTGACTCATTAGAAACTTCTCATACTTTCTTGAATTAACATTTTTCAATAATGAAATTGCACCCTGGAAGGGTCTTGGTATATTTATTAAATAACCTAAGTCTTGAAATTATACGGAAATGAAAGTACACCTTCTATAGCATTTACTAGTCATGTGATTATAGGCAAGGAACTTAATCTCAGTTTTCTCCCATTTCCACATTTGCTGAAGACGGACTTAGTTATGCTTAGCATGAGATCTAATACTGATCATGTCCCAGGCACAGGATCAAAACTAGAACACTAATAGCTACCTTTTGTTGAGTACATCTATGTATCTGTCAATTTTAATATATTTTATACATATTGTTCATTTAATCCTTTATGTAAAAACTGGTGTTTTTAATTAGTATGCTAGGATAATAATATAAAATAGAATTGCCCTGGAAAAACAAGATATAAAATTATTCTACCATAACATTAGCAAAATACACAAGGCAATAAATGTGATACACCACATCAACAAAATCAAAGATGAAAACCATATGATTGTCTCAATAGATGCTGAAAAAGCATTTGACAAAATTGAACACCACTTCATGATAAAGACTCTCAACAAATTAGGTGTAGAAGGAAAGTATCTCAGGACAATTAAAGCCGTATATGACAAATCCACTGCCAAAATCATCCTGAATGGAGAAAAGTTGAAAGCTTTTCCCTTAAGAACAGGAGCAAGACAAGGATGCCCACTATCACCACTCCTGTTCAACTTAGTACTGGAAGTACTAGTCATAGCAATCCGGGAAGGGGAAGATATAAAGAGCATCCAGACTGGGAAAGATGAAGTCAAATTGTCCCTGTTTGCAGATGACATGATCCTGTATATAGAACAGCCTAAAGATTCTACAAAAACTCCTAGACTTAATAAACAATTTCAGCAAGGTTGCAGGATATAAAATCAACACTCAAAAATCAGTAGCATTTTTATATTCCAGCAATGAACTAGCAGAAAAAGAAATCAAAAAGCTAGCCCTTTTACAATAGTCACCAAAAAAATAAGATACCTAGGAATAAAGTTAACCAAGGAAGTGAAAATCTCTATAATGAGAACAACAAATCACTGTTGAGAGAAATTAAAGAGGACACAAGAAGATGGAAAAATATTCCATGCTCTTGGATTGGAAAAATTAACGTTGTGAAAATGTCCATACTACCCAAAATCAGCCCACATATCTACAGCCATCTGGTCTTGACAAAAACACCAAGAACACTGCGGAACTCATATATTTTTGATAATATATGGAAAAGACTGTGGAAAAGACTGCCTCTTTGATAAATGGTGCTGGGAATATTGTACATGCACACATAGAAGAATGAAATTAGACCCATACCTCTTGTCATATACCAAAGTCAACTTTAAAGATTAAAGAATTAAATATACATCCTGTAACTATAAAATTCCAAAAAAGAAAACAGGAGAAACACTTCAGGAAGTGTGACTGGACATAGACTTTATGAATACAATCCCAAAAGCACAGACAACAAAATGAAAAATAAATAAATGGGATTATATCAAACTAAAAGCTTCTTCACAGTAAAATAAACAATAACACAGTGAAAAGATAACCAACAGAGTGGGAGAAAATATTTGCAAAATATGCATCTGACAAAGGATTAACATCCAGAATATAAAAGGAATTCAAACAACTTACTAGCAAAAAAAAAAAAAAAAAGAAAAGAAAAGCAACTAAAAAATGGGCAAAGGAGCTGAATAGGCATTTCTCAAAGGAAGATAATACAAATGGCCAACAGACACATGAAAAAATGCTCAACATCACTCAGCATCCAGGAAATGGAAACCAAAACCACATTGAGATATCACGTCACTCCAGTTAGGCTAACTAATATTGAAAAGACTGACAATAGCAAATGCTGTCAAGGATGCAGAGAAAGGGGAACCCTCCTACACTACTGGTGAGCCTGTAAAATGGTGCAGTCATTATGGAAAATGGTATGTAGGTTCCTGGCAGTTGGAAAGTGGGAGAGGGAAGGAGGAAAGGGAAGTATTGATAAAGGGACACAAAGATTGATTGCACTGTATAATGATAAATAAATAAATAAAGCAGAAAGATGCTAAATTGCGATTGACAGACCTAAGATTGTAACCCAAACAATCTGAGTCCTCTAACTTCACTCTTAATCATAACACTATGATATCTCCAACACATTCAATGAAAAGTCTTGTAAAATGTGGTTTTTATTCTCTTTTTAAATATATGGCAAAGGCTATCCATATTCTTTTCTTAAATATATAAAAATGGAGATCCATAAAGTATATGCCAAACACAAAAGACTATAATTCTTGGCTTTGAAGCCACACCTATCTGGAGAAAAAATACCATACACACACACACACACAAATGCAAGCTAAAACACTTAGCATGAGACCTGAATGTCTTACACATTCAAAAATTGTTAGTTCTTATTCCCTTTCCTTGGGCTTGAATATTTTGCGTAAGCTGGAAACTGTGTCTGAGGCCTCATAAAATCATGGCATAGATCCACATTCAATTCACTCCTGGTCACCTACTGTTCGTCTATTACCTCAGTAATGATGGTAGAAGTGAAAACACTTTGGTCATATGTCCACCCATCCAGGCATGGCTCTGTCTCTGGCTCAGTATTGTTGATGGCTGACACATTGGGATCTAAAAGTTGCCACCAGATCTGTTGGAACCGATGGCATTGAACCGGTTTCTGGTCTGGGCCCATTGGGATGGAGATCCTCAGCAGGGATTCAACCGTCAGGTTTACAGTGTTGTTGGCTTCAAATTTGGGGTTGTCAAGGAATTGGACATAGCAACAGTGAGCAGGGAGAGCCCCTGAGAAGTTCTCCACAAAGTCATTAGGAGAAGACAGGATAGTTAATAATAGACCAAGGATTATATTCATATATTCATAATCTGAAACTTCCCTCTGTCACCTACATATTGTAGAAGTTCATCGAAGGCCATGGTATAGGACGTGAGTAGCAGCTGTAGGATAATAGATTTTCCAGAATAGAAAAGACAATTTTTAAAAAACTTCAATTAACTGATTAAGAAAATGTTTTCCTAAATTAGAAAGTTATAAAATTCAAGTATTTTTTTAAAACAGCAAAGTATACTCTCCCTATCTTCTAAATAAAGTGCCATAAGCCAGTTGGATTATTTTCATTTCACTGAGGACAACATGTACTATTTTATAATGACAAAGATTTCAAAAAAGAAATGTCCGTGAGCAGGCAATTGTATTGAAGTTATGCCATTGTTAGCAATTACAGTTAACATGCAATGTAATTTATTCTGCTAAACTCTCAGGAAATAGGGTTACTTTTAATGCTAATTGACAAATAAAGGTTGTATATATTTAAGGTATACAACATCATAATTGTATAATGATTACCACGATCAAACCAATTTACACATCCATTACCACATATGCTGTACCTTAGATCTCCAGAACTGTTTGTACATGGTGACCAGTATCTCTTCACATCCCTTACCCCCCAACCCCTGGTAAACATTGTTCTAATCTTTGCATTTATACATTTGCCTTTTTTAGTTTATATATATAAGTGAGTTTATACAATATTTGGTTTTCTATGTCTGGCTTATTCCACATAACCTAATGTCCTCCACGTTCATTCACATTGTTGTAAATGGCAGGGTTTTCTTCCTTTTTATGGATGAATAATATTCCATTTTATATATACATATATATCACATTTTCTTTATCCAGTTATATGGCCATTTATAGGAAAAAGTGCTCAAGTCACTAATCATCAGAAAAATATAAATCAGTACCACAGTGAGATATCACTTCAACCCCTATTGGGATGGCATTATAAAAAAGGCAAGACAGCAAGTGTTGGTGAGGGTATGAAGAAAAGAGAATCCTTGAGCAATATTGATGGGAATGTAAAGTAGTACAGCTACTATGCAAAATAGCATGGAGATTCCTTAAAAAATTAAAACTAGAACTACCATGTGATACAGTAATCCCACTTCTGAGTGTGTTTCCAAAGGAAATAAAATGAGTAGGCCGAAGAGATATCTGCACTTCCATGTTCATTGCAGCATTATTCACAATAGCCAAAATATAAAAACAATCAAGTGTTCATTCTCAGGAAATGATTTTGATGAAAAATGTTTAATCTTGCCTTCTTAAAACTATATGTGGCGTGTGTGTGCATGCGTGCGTGTGTGTGTGTGTGTGTGTGACAGAAATTACATAAATAGAAACAAAAATAACAATTACCCAGTTTGATAAGAGGTCTGGAAAAAAATATATGAGTGCCCAGAACATTACAAGGGCCTAATTAATTCACTAACTTAAGGGAGTAATCTTTGCAGACCCACACTGAAGTGAAATAGGAAGAACTTTAAGGGTTACCAGGTGATGAGTTAGAGGGAAGAAGATTCTCAGAGACAGAGCATCAGGTTTGAAGGTACTGAGCTGAGAAAATGATGGACAGCACTGTGGAAGGCTGCCTTAAACAGTAAGATGATTGAAAACAACAACAAAAAAAAAACCTCATGCATCCGGACTAATGGGAAAATGTGAGAAAGGTATCGAGGGATAAAACAACTAGGTGACTTTAAAAAACCCATTTTACTCCACTGCATCACTTGAACTTACACGGTTTAGTGAGTTAGGGGAAACTTCTAAGTATCACTATTGGAGGTGATTGATATGCTCATTAACTTGACTTAATTCTTACAAATTGTATTCATAATAATAACATCACTTAGTACCCCATAAATACATACAACTGTAATTTGTCAGTTTATAATTTAAAAATTAATATAAAAAAATACAGAAAAAGCCACTGAATTGCAAAAAGAAACTGGCACCTCTGGCCACACAGCCTATAGTAATATATGGTACTAGAACAGAATTCTCAAATTCCTGTGAACTGCACCTCATACCCTGCATGCCGGGGGCACACGGACAACATCCAACCTCCTCTTGTTTTCTCTCTGTCGGGGTCTTCTCCCCACTCTGAGGACTCAATTCAATATTCTTATGCTAACAATCAATTCCCTGTGCTGGGATAATAAAAAAGAATATAGAAACTTACCTTTATATGACTTCCGTTGAACACACTCAGAAACACACATGGAGAAAGTGCATAATTTAGAATCTAGTGCTGAACTAAAGAGAGGACATCCAGTGCTAATCCGATGAAGTTAATGCTTTACCTCTGGCACCCGTTCCCACCAATGGAAAGTTCAAACGATTGAAATGGAGTTTGGCTTCATTGATTTACTTATATTTATCTTCTCAAAGCTAATTTATGCTATCAAAGAGAAATATTATGATGCCCAGGCATCATAATAATTTGGAAATTAACCAAAGTAGAAATCTCTCTCTCTCTTCAGGAAGGGACCAGAGTTGGGAATCAAACAATATCAGGCTTTTCCTTCCCTATTCTCTGCTTTTCTATATACATATGAGGGTACTTCAAAAAGTTCACAGAAAAAATAGAATTAAAAGGTAATGTGAATCTTTCCATGGATTTTTTGAAGACCCCTCATATATCTCATACTGTAAATTTCTCTCTCATCACCACTGTTCTAAGCCCAGGCTCCATCATTTCTACCTGGAAAAGCTAAAACTTTTAGAGAACATTTGTCCAAGCTAACAAAGCTTTAGAAAATAAAAAGTTGGCATTCAGTTTAAACTCAGCGATGTATTTCAATTTTTAACCTATAACAGAAAATAATTTATCCAGCTGAGTTAATTATCTCTCAATATCCAACTTGGCAAAATTACCAAGTGAACGGTGGAAATAAGGAAGATATCCAGGCCAGCAGGTGAGCTCAGACTTGACGCCATAACCATGGAGATGAGTAGGAGGACAAGCAGAAATGTGCAAGAATTTCTCTGGTCCCTGCAGTGTGCCATATCTGCTAATATTCTGTTGGCCTCAACAAGAAACAAGAAGCAGGTATATAATCTCTGCCTCCTCAATAAGAGAGATTACAAAATAACAGGGCAAAAGTCATGGATACAGAAACAGATGATGGATTTAATCCATTTATGTAATCAATTTAGTGCAGTAATTTTATTAAATGTGAATATGAACATAAATGATCCTATCTTTTAATATTAATTTTAGTGCATAATTCTTCACTTCTGTTTAAATGAATTAACTCCAGATTTTTAGTCATTCAAAATATAATTAATGGAATATTGTGAGGGATTTTCCTTTTCCCAAAAAAGTGGTGAATGAGGCCCAAAGATGTGGATTAAATGGTTTTAACTAACCCACTGTGTCAAAACCCCTCGTAGGCAATTGAGGGATTGCCTAGTACCCTTTGTCACTCTAATGCTAACCACCAGCGACAAACCTAAAAAATATATATATTCAGAGAAGAATGAAGAGGGAAGTCTTTGGGGTGAGGCGGGATAGTCTTGTGGGTGCGCTCTTCCTACTGTGAGGTGATTCCCTCCTCATCTCCAACAGAAGTGTCAAGCATAGTTTTTTCCTTGAAACCAAAAGCAAAAAGACTACAGGAGAACTATTTTTAAAGATTTGTGATGTAATCTTTCCTGTGTGAATTTCTGTTTAGGAAACACACTTGTGGATCTGTTTCTGGAACCCTAATCATGGGAAAAATGAAATGTAAGAGTGATGTCAAGGCAGAGGAGGAGACAAATACAGGGGCTTACAGAATTCACTGAATACATACAGGATGAGGAAATTTTCCAAGGCCAAAAGGGCATGGCAATATGCAGCTGGACTT
>NW_007726753.1:623088-624333 GCF_000696425.1 Galeopterus variegatus
TACATACAGGATGAGGAAATTTTCCAAGGCCAAAAGGGCATGGCAATATGCAGCTGGACTTGAACAATGTTGCTAATATCCTAACAAAGAAGGTTGCCTATCAAGCCAGGGAGTCTAAGATATTCAGTAGACCTCTGCTGGCCAGAGCTACTGTTGGAAGAAAACAGTCTAAGGGATCCCAGGCATCCCACACCAAACAGTGAAGCAGGAAGGGTACCCATCAGGGTCCTTTCTTAGAACTCACACAAGCATTACCATCTGCAGAAGGGAACAGGCATCGGTTGCCTGTCACTCAAAGGATGGGCATCACTACTTAGCCAGTATTATCCAAACCATCTAGAGGTTGAATTTTTTAAAGAAGCCAAATTTGCCCTTCTTTCACAGACTTTCATTCTTACTACAAATAAGCCAGAGTTCTACCTAGAAAGAGAAGAAGAGGAAGTATCTCAGAAACAGACTACACACGTCTGTCAATACAAGATACTGGCATCTAAAAAGAAGTGAAAACACCAGACAAGGGTTTTTACATACTTGAAGAGCTGTAAGCAGATACCCAGGCCACATTGCTAGGAAAGGTTTCAATGATATTTAAATTAAACACTCCTTTTTTTTTTTTTTNAAGACATTCAGCTAGGCTTCCGGTCAAGAAGTCAAAATAGATGGTCCCCAGCATCACTCTCTCCCACAGATGAACAAATTTACAACTATTAAAAAGCAACAACAGCCAAGCTGGGGCCTCTAGAGCTCAGGGGAAGAGGAGAAGAGACCTACAGAGTACATGAAGGTGGGAGAAGCCACAATGAGAGAAAGAAAGGATCACTCCTACCATTTTGAATCCCGGCCATTTCAAGGCGGGAGCTGTTGAGCACACAGAGCAAGAGCTGGCAAAAACCGCAGCTATGCCCTTCACATGAAGTTGCCTGGAAGCTTCAGGGGGAAAGAGGACCTTGGTGGCCCTCAGGCCAGCAAGACCACTAACAGGGTTCCCATGGACCCACATAGGAGCGAGAAACCACAACTAAGAGGAGGAGCCATTCAGAGGCTGGTGAGTCATCCCATGGCTTGTCCCATGGGAAGTGTTTGGAATGCAGGCAGTGGAGGAGATAAGCCCACTGGGAGAACATTGGGACACAGTATGGACAGCTGATCTGTGCCCCAGTCAGCACAGGACCACTTTGTGTAGTCTGATCAGGAATATAGAACTGCAGGGGGTGCAGTTTGCTGAAAAGACTCAGGCCCAGACAA
>NW_007726753.1:625559-626971 GCF_000696425.1 Galeopterus variegatus
AAGCCCCTTGCTTTCCTGAGTCATTATAGTGGGGGGCCAAGGGCTTCAGCCACACACCCCTGACATCTGTATTCAGCCCAGAAATGACCAAGCTGCCACTAGAAGCCCCCTGGGCTCCCCTGCAGGAATGAGGGGGGTGCCATGGGCCTCAACCACACCCCACTCCTTCCTCCTCCTACTCAATTTCCTTCCCCCTTCCCCTCTCCCCCCCCAACTGCTCTGCAACAGTATCTTAGAATGTAAAAAAAGATAATATTAATAAACGAACTCTAAAAAAAAAGAAATTCAGCTACTTTAATTCATGAGAATAAGCTCTCAAGATAAAACATATATGAGGTTACTTCAAACAGTTCATGGAAAGATTTGTATTATATTTTAACTAAATTTTTGATAATTTTTTTATTGATTATGCATACTCATGGTGTACAAAGCTGACCATCACCACCTGTGCCCAAGATGTGATGGCCAGATCAATACTATCAACATTCCCATTATTACCACAAATAGCAATTATTCCCCAAGTCCTCAACCCAATTTCTCCCTAACCTCCCTTCCCCTAACCCCTCCCCCCTCAGCAACCCTAGGTATGTTCTCTCCCTCTGCAAGTCCAACACACCACTGTGGTCTTTCTTTCCTTCCTTCTTTCTCTCTCAGCCTCCACTCATGAGTGAATAGATGTGGTATTATTCCCTCTGTGCCTGGCTTATTTCAGTTAACATAATTTTCTCTAAGCTCATCCATGTTGCTGTGAATGGCAGAATTTCTTTTTTACAGCTGAGTAGTATTTGCTTGTGTATATATACCTCATTTTCCTTATTCAGTCATCCATCAATGGACATTTAGGTTGGTTCCATATCTTGGCTATTGTAAATAGATCTGCAATGAACAAGGTAGTGCATGTATTCCTTCAACATGATGATTTCCATTCCTTTGGGTATATGCTTGGAAGTAGGATTGCTGGATCATATGGTAGATCTATATGTAGTTGTTTGAGAAACCTCCATATTGTTTTCCATAGTGGCAGTACTAATTTACAGTCCCACCAACAGTGTAGGAGAGTGTTCCTCTTTTCACATCCTTGCCAGCATTTGCTGTTCTCTGTCTTTATGATTATAGACAGTCTAAATCGGTTGAGAAGATACCTCAGTGTGACTTTAATTTTAATTTGCATATCTTCAATGATTAATGATGTTGAGCATTTTTTTAAGTACCAGTTGGCCATTTGTATGTCTTCCTTCAAAAAATGTCTGTTCAGCTACTTTGCCCATTTTTTAATTGAGTTATTTGGGTTTTTTTACTAAGTTGTTTGAGTTCCTTATAAATTCTGATATTAATCCCTTGTCAGATGTAGAGTTTGCAAATATTTTATCCCATTCCTTAGGTTGTCTTTTCACTTTGTTGATTGTTTCCTT
>NW_007726753.1:627962-631050 GCF_000696425.1 Galeopterus variegatus
CCTATGTTTTCTTTTAGGAGTTTTGTAGTTTCAGGTTTTATGTTTAAGTCTTTAATCGATTTTGAGTTGATTTTGATATATGGCAAGAAGTGTAGGTCTAGTTTCATTCTTCTACATATGGATATCCAATTTTCCCAACACCACATACTGAAGAAACAGTCTTTTCCCCAACCTATGTTCTTGCTGCCTTTGCCAAAGATCAATTGGTTGTAAGTCTGTGGGTTGATTTCTGGGTTCTTTATTCTGTTCCATTGGTCTGAATGTCTATTTTTATGCCAGTACCATGCTGTTTTGGTTACTATTGGTTTGTAGTATAACTTGAAGTCAGGTACTGTGTGCTTTTCATTTATTTATTTACTTACTTATTTTTTGCTCAGGATTGTTTTGGCTATTTGGGGTCTTTTGTTGTTCCATAAGAATGTTAGGATTGTTTTTTCTATTTCTCTGAAGAATGTCTTGGTATTTTAATGGGGACTTCATTAAACCTGTAGATTGCTTAGGGTGGTAATATTTTTAAGCATCATTTTTATGATCAGATGACAATACTCCTCCAATTGACCTACCAACTCAATGCAATCTTTATGAATATCTCAGTGTTTTTTGATAATGCTGTTCCTAGAAATTATATGGAAATACAAAGGACCCACAATAGACAAAACATGCTTGAAAAAGAACAAAGTTGGTAGGGTTACACTTCCTGATTTTGCAACTTACTACAAAATTGCAGTAATCAAGACAGTGTGGTATGGTGTAAGAATAGAAATACAGATCAATGGAATACAATTGGAAGTACAAACATATGCCTGCGTTTTAGGAGGCCTAAGATCCATGGAGACCAGAAACACTGTGGCACCAGTGTGCAACTGAGCAGGTAGGCCTCACCACCACTATACTGAATCCCCAGCCTGGCCAGGTGTGCACTGACAAGAGAGGCACCTCCCCAGACAGGCCCAAGACCTGAGGTGCCAATAGGTGACTGAGCAGACACTCAGGCAGCCTTGCCAAATTGGCAGCCCCAGCAGCATTCTAACCAGACAATAACTATTGAGCCAGTGGACTGTGAAATCCCATGCCACAATGACTAAACATCAAAGGAAAGATAACAGAAATATGAAAAATCAAGAAAGTACACCACCAAAGGGTAATAACTCTCAAGCTCTAGAACCTATAGAAAAAGAAGCCTTTGAAATGTCTGACAAAGAATTTCGAGTGCTAACTCTAAGGAAACTAAATGAGATACAAGAAAACTCAGCTAGACAACATGATGAAATGAGGAAAAGTATACAGGACCTGAAAAAAGAAATGTACAAGGAAATCAATGCCCTGAAAAAGAATGTAGCAGAGCTTGCCAAGCAGAAGAATTCACTCAATGAAATAAAAAACACAATAGAGAGTTTAAGCAGCAGGCTAACAGAACCCTAAGAGAGAACTTCTGACCTTGAAGATGGGCTGTTTGAAATAACACAGGCAGACAAAAAAAAATAAATAAATAAATAAAAAAGAAATGAAAACATTGAAGAAAGTCTAAGAGAGATATCAGACAACCTTGAGCACTCAAATATCCAAGTCATGGGTATTCCAGAAGGGGAGGAAAAAGGAGATTTCATTGAAAACATATTCAACCAAATAATGGCAGAAAACTTCCCAGGTTGGGCTGGCCCGGTGGCACACTGCTACAGTGCGCCTCTTGGGAGTGCGGCGGCGCTCCCGCCAAGGGTTCAGATCCCACATACAGACAGGCTCCCACTCACTGGCTGAGCGAGGGGCGGGTGCGACACTGAGGGTTGCAATCCGTTGCCGGACAAGAAAAAAGACAAAAAGGAAAAAAAAAAAAAAAAAGAAAGAAAAAGAAAACTTCCCAGGTATAGGAAGAGACACAGATCTTCAGATTCAGCAAGCTCAAAGATCCCCAAACATATTCAACCCAAAAAGGTCTACTGTAAGACACGTTATAGTCAAATTGCCAAAACTCAAAAACAAAGAGAGAATCTCAAAAGCTGCAACAGAGAAGCATTAAATCACCTATAAGGGAGCTCCAATCAGACTAACATCAGACTTTTCATCACAAACCCTAAAAGCAAGAAAGGAATGGGATGATATATTCAAAATACTAAAAGACACAGATTGCCAGCCAAGAGCACACTACCCCGCAAGGCTATCCTTCTGAAATTAAGGGCAAATAGTATGTTTCTCAGACAAACAATAACTGTGGGAGTTCACTACCACATGACCACCCTTACAAGAAATTCTCAAGGGAGTACTGCATTTGGTACCTGAAAAATAACTGCCACTGCCATAAAAACTCAAGAAAAATCAAAACCCACTAGTAAAATAAAAATGGCATCCATGAAGAGAAAAAAAAAGTTTATCTACAACTCAATGAACCAACAAATACAGAAGACAAACAGTAAATCAGAAAGAAAGGAGCAGAAGACACTTAAGACATCCAAACAAAAATCAATAAAATACTAGGAGTAAATCAACACTTTTCAATAACAACTCAATATGAAAGGATTAAATTCCCCAATCAAAAGACACAGACTGACTGAATGGATTAAAAAGGAGGACCCAACTATATGCTGTATTCCAGAGACCCACCTCACCTATACAGACTCACGTGGACTAAGAATGAAAGGATGGAAAAAGATTTACCATGAAAATAGAAATTAAAAACAAGCTGAAGTAGCTATTCTTATATCTAATAAAATAGACTTTAAACTAAAAACCATAAAAAGAGATAATGAGGGCCACTACATAATGATAAAAGGGTTGTTCCATCAAGAAGACATAACAATCATAAATACATATGCACCCAATGTCGGAGCAGCCAGATTTATAAAACAAACTCTATTAAACCAAAAGAAGGAAATAGACACTAATACCATAATAGAAGGGGACCGGAACACCCCACTATCAATATTGGACAGATGATCTAGGCAAAGAATCAGAAGAGAAACACAAGATCTAAACAACATACTAGACCAATTGGACTTGGCAGAGATCTACTGAACATTACATCCAACAACGTCAGAATATACATTCTTCTCATCAGCACATGGATCATTCTCCAGGATAGATCACATGTTAG
>NW_007726754.1:0-11731 GCF_000696425.1 Galeopterus variegatus
TACAATCAATACTCTGGTATCATAGCGCACAGCTCTCAGGATCGCGCTGTTTCCTGGCACGGCCGCTCCAGACCCCTCGCCATCTTAAAATGGTACATCCTTTTTGAGTTGTTCCACTTGCATACATTACCTCAAAATCTACAGAAAAATTTATAGTCTTTTTTATATGGTTTCTTTTATCTAATTCATGTATCTTCTCAAATTTTCAACAAATTTGCACTTAGCGGCTATTCTTCCAAAACGGGTGTCACGTTTGTGGATATTCTTTCCTGTTCTGGTCTGGCCATTGCGGCGGCTGCGGCAGCGGTAGCGGCGCCGGGGGCCAGACTCGCGGCCCAGTCTTAGCAGTTTACATTCTACAGTTTTCGCATCGTCCGCACCGCGCTCTACACATCTCAGTGTCAGCCCTTTGCCCAGCGCCAGGTTGCTGGTTTTTCCTGCTCGGATCTCCGGTGTCGGCTCCCGAATGCCGCCACCCCAAACCTCAAAAATCTTAAAGCAGCAATTCACACGATGTTTTCCATGGGTGGAACACAGGCTGTCCCTGCTAAAATCTCAGCTTGGTCACTTATCGTATGATATTATTCTAATCACTTACCCTATCTGATTTTCATTTTCTTCATCTGTAATATGGTGATGGTAATAATAGTATCTGTCTCATAGGGCTGTGAAGACGATTGAAAGAGTTAAGACCTATAAATCACCTAGCACAATGTGCAGTGTATACTAAGTGCTCAATAAAATGAAGCTGTTGTTATGACCATCAAGTTAGATGGACTGGTATATATAGATGGTTGAGAAAAAGGTATATTTAAAAAATAACAAATACAACATTGGTGATGTAGTAGGCTGTCTTGAGCTAATGGTATCACTCACCAGACTGAAAGCTCCTTGTTGCCAGTCTTTCACCAGCATTCCTCAGTGCTATCATTGTATTTGGCACTAAGAAACTGTACCGAGAATGAATGAATGAACCCCTTAATTGTACCTTTCATTTGTAGAGCTATCTCCTAGCTCTAGCATCAGCCCTCTGATTATTAAAGATACCATGCTAGTGTGTTTATAAGTACACAGGAGTGAAGTTTTCATAAACTTAAATGTTGTATTTCAATTACAGGCGTCGATTAGCAAGGTAGAAGTTACAGAACCATGGCTCAGTTTCCAACACCTTTTGGTGGTAAGTTTTCAGAAATTTCCTTTTTTAAAGTAATTTGGAACTGGATTTTAAAAACTTGATATTATGGCAAATTTCAAAGGAACAAGTATAATAATATAATCAACCCGTATGTACTCCATCATATACTTTCAGTAATTAGCAACTCAGAGCCAGTGTTGTTTCATCTGGATTGTTATGAGGCAATTCCCAGGCATCATATCATTTGATCCATAAATATTTCAGTATGGGTCTAAAAGACAAGAACACTTTTAAAGACATAACTGCAATACCATTATCACACCTGTAAAAATGTACACACCACTTTATCGCACCTATGAAAGTTTTAGTATGTCAGCCATGTTAAAATTTTCCTGATAGTCTATAGACACATTTTGTTATAGTTTGTTTATTCAAATTGGGATCTAAATAAGATGTATACATTGCAGTTAGTTCATGTGTCTCCTTAGTTCATAAGTCTCTTAGTTTGTTAACTGCCCCTCCATCCCTGTTTTTTCTTTGCAACTTATTTGTTGAATTTGAAGCATGACATTTTTGTTTGTTTTACTTTAGTTTATCTGTTTGAAATACCAATCTGCATAAAATGTGTTTTTCAGGTAGTTTTTTTTTTTTTTTGTCTTTTGTCTTTTTCCGTGTCCGGCAACGGATCGCAACCCTCAGTGTTGCCCCCGTACCGGACCGGGGACCGGCAACGGGATTGCAACCCTGGGTGTTGCTCCCGTGCCTCACTCAGCCAGTGAGCGGGAACCGGTCTGTATGTGGGATCCGAACCCTCGGGCGGGAGCGCCGCCGCGCTTCCCAAGCGGCGCACTTATCCAGTGCGCCACCGGGCCGACCCTTCAGGTAGTTTTTTTTTAACCTTTTTAGGAAATTGTTCAATGTTGTTCTTGCTTACTGGCCAAGTGTTTATTAATAAAAGTGTGTTGAATTAATGAATTATTCTTGGCAGCTGTCTAATCTAGTCATCATGAAGAGAGTAAGGAGGCACAAAGCATCATCCTCTGATCACATCTGTAAAGGTCTATATGGGATTCCAGGACAGAGATCTGCAAACTTTTCAAAATCATTAGTTATTCTGTTTTATTTTGTGGGTAGGGAGTTGTTCCCCCTTCTTATTACTCTATAATTTTTTTTTCTTTTGTTTATAGTTCCAGGAATGAATTCTGACAGTAAAAATACCTTCTAGAAGTTGTAGGACTGTAAGGCCTACGAGGGAAGGGAGTCTAACACAGTGCCTGGCACATACAAGGCATTCAGTAAATTTTATTTTAATGACTGAATTGATTTCCACTTTACCTATCAATGTCATACCAGACCTGGTAGAGAGGGGAGATGCAGTGTTTAAATCTTTTGCTCTTGTGCTGGGCACATTCACATTTTTGAAGCATACATATTGCATGTTTCCACTTCTTTTGGAAAGTGAACTTTTGAAAGCTTTTCACGTATGTAATCTAGAATTATTTTAGAGAATTTGAGGAGACCTAGGACTAAAGTGAAGATCTTAGTAATGGGGGAGCATCTGGTCAGTGTAAGAGCCGAAACTGAGGGAGAGCATAAATATCATTCATTTTTGTTAGTCGTTATTTTTTGTCAGATACTATTTATTTAGTTAGTTGGTTTTTAGGTTTTTTTGAAAAAAATTTTATAGCAGTTTTAGTTTTACAAAGAAATCAAGCAGAAAGTATGGATAGTTCCCATACCCTGCCCACACACTCATACACAATTTCTCCTATTATTCATGTGTTATATTAGTGTGGTACATTTGTTGCAATTATGAATCAATATTGATATATTATTATTAACTTAAGAAAACCCATTTTTAAAAACAGTTTTAGTGAGATATAATTTACATACCACAAAATTGACTGTGTTGAATATTCCATATCTGAAATGCTTGAGGCTAAAAGTGTTTTGGATTTTTGATTTTTTTTTGGATTTTCGAATATTTGTATTATACTTGCCCCAGTGAGCATTTCCTTTGAGTGTCATGTTGGTGCTCAAAAGGTTTCAGATTTTGGAGCATTTCAGATTTTGGATGTTTGGATTTGGGGTGCTCAACCTGTAATTCTTTTTTTTTTTTAAAGATAACCGGTAAGGGCATCTTAACCCTTGGCTTGGTGTTGTCAGCACCACACTCTCCTGAGTGAGCCACGGGCTGGCCCCTCAACCTGTAATTCTAAATGTACAATTCAGTGACTTTTAGAAAATTTACAGAGTTGTGTAACCGTCACCACAAAAGATTTTCATGAAATCACACAGGATACTAATGGTGAGGCTCAAGAACTTCTTTCGCTTTCACCCTGTGGCATTTAAGGCACTGTTGGTTCCTCGCCACCGGGGACCAACAACACAGGGCGGGAAGGGACCCCGGACTAGCCGGCGGTAACCTCTTGTGGGGCTGAGCGGGATGATGAGTGTCGCAGGCCCGATCCCCTCTGCGCTTCAGCCCCGGGGACAAAGAAAGAACACCGAGCCAGGAGAGCGGTCAAAGCCGGAACTCTGTTTATTACAGCAAGCAGGGGTTTTTATAAGGTACCAGGGGCGGGGGAGCTCTTATCCAAAAGGGAGTTGACACACTGCTACCCGGGAGGAGGGGTGAGGACAGGGCAGGCGGGAAAAAAGTGCAGAGTCACCGTACCCCGGAAGTTAGTTCTTTTAAGTTTTGAGTTCTCCGCTTAGGTTTCGGTTTCCCAGAATCAGCCCGAAGCAAGTTTAAAATGGCTGAGGTACTTTCCCAAAATGGCTGGCGGCCCAGGCGTAGCCCAACATTAATCCAGTCAGCCAGTCTGTGTCTTTTGATTGGGGAATTTAATCCTTTTACATTAAGAGTTGTTATTGAAAAGTGTTGATTTACTCCTAGCATTTTATTGATTTTTGTTTGGATGTCTTAAGTATCTTTTGTTCCTTTCTTTCTGATTTACTGTTTGTTTTCTGTACTTGTTGGTTCCTTGGGTTGTGTTTCCCAGAATCAGCCCGAAGCAAGTTTAAAATGGCTGAGGTACTTTCCCAAAATGGCTGGCGGCCCAGGCGTAGCCCAACAAGGCACTTGAGAGTGCAGTTTTAAGTTTAACTTACCTTGTTGTTTAGGTTTATATAAATAAACTTACTGTGCCTTTATATAATCCTGCAAACTATGGTATTATCAAACAAGTTTCTAAGAAAGGAATTTATGCCAATTTCTTTCTTTTTCTTTTTTATTTTTGTCCTGCTTTCCTCTTAGTTTTTAACTTTGTATGCTTAACTTCCAAGGACAAACATATTAATTTATCAAACCACTTATACACATTGATAGAATCTAAAAGGGCTATGGAGATAGTATGTGTGTGTGAGCGTTTTGTTTTTCTTTTCTCACTTAATAATTTGTCTTTTCTTTGAATTATAGGCAGCCTGGATATCTGGGCCATAACCGTAGAGGAAAGAGCAAAGCATGATCAGCAGTTCCATAGTTTAAAGCCAATATCTGGATTTATTACTGGTAATTGGAGTCTGTATTTTTACATTTTTTCTTATCAGTGGTGCTTTTTATCTGTGAGAAATCTGTTAAGCAAAGCTGAGGTGGGCACACATGACTCAGGGGACATTTGGCCTATTTGGCCTTAACCTTGAGCCTGTATTTTTGCAATTGCTTTTCATGTAATGCAGTCATACCTTGTTTGCAATCCTTAGAGCATGTCAAGCCACTTGTTTTGGGCACACCAGTGATGGGAATTGATTAATATCCAAGGACCACATTTTTTAAGTAATGCAAGATTAGACTGTCATCCCTGAACTGAAACACTTGCTTAATTCTGATCTTGAGCTGGTTCGGGAACTTGTTCAATAAATTAACAGATACTGAACATTTAAAAAAAAATGATTTCTTTTATTCCTATCTAACCTCAGGTTTCTTTTGTACTTTGCCTTTTCTATTATCTTTTCTGTTTTATTATTCTTCAGGAATTCATTTTAAGAAAAAGGGGATCTAGATTTTCTGGGAAATTTTTTATTGTGTGTGTTTGTACTATAGTTCTCTTTAATTTATTGATTCTTCATCATTGATGTGATTCTTTTAATCAATATTGCTTATTCTTCATATGTTTATCAGAAGTACCCCAAATTTAGAATATAGGTATTATGAATGACAAAGAACTTTTTTATAAAATAGAAGTATGGGTCATCAGTTTTCTAAGGATTCCTGTAGATGTGCTTTGGCATAATGGGTAGCTGTTAACGTTTTAGTAAATAGCAGATTAATTGAAGTGGACAATCTGTACCAGCAAATAGTGGGACCTTTCTGAGATGATTTTTAAGAGTGTTAAATTCTAAAGTCAATGCTGATAGGTTTATTTTACTGTTATAAGGCTTATTATTTGACTTTTATCATATATTTATTTCAGTTATAGGATTACCAGCCTCTTTTTTATGTTTATAATTTTAAGATTTCTGTCGGCTGTTGTTTTTCTGAAATTTTTTTCCATTTAATTTATAGGTGATCAAGCTAGAAACTTCTTTTTTCAATCTGGTTTACCTCAGCCTGTTTTAGCACAGATATGGTAAGTTGGAATTTTATATAAGCGGAAGGTGAAATAAAATATTGTCTCTTTCTATTTGGTAATACGATTTCTTCTGCCAAGAACATGTATCTCTAACCTGAAATACTCTGTTACTTCTTATCAGAGAAATACTTCTGGAAAGTGTCCTTCTGATATGGAACTTAAAAAAAAAATCTCAACAAAAAAACTGACATTTGGGCCGGCCTGGTGGCGCACTGGATAGTGCGCCGCTTGGGAAGCGCGGCGGCGCTCCCGCCCGAGGGTTTGGATCCCACATACAGACCGGTTCCCACTCACTGGCTGAGCGAGTCGCGGGAGCAACACCGAGGTTTGCAATCCCGTTGCCGGTCCCCGGTCCGGTACGGGGGCAACACTGAGGGTTGCGATCCGTTGCCGGACACGGAAAAAGACAAAAGACAAAAAACCAAACAAACAAACAAAAACTGACATTTGTGTGATAGCACTGTGTGAAAAAGTTGAATTTCCAGTTGAGACATCTAAATTTTGATATTTTCTCACCAATTTGTTTTGGCTTCATGCACATCACCCATACTCATTTGAATGTCACACATTTCTTGCTTTATAGTGGAATGGTTTTTTATCTTCCATTGATTGAAGAATAAAAGGTGGGCTGGCTGGTTAGCTCAGGTGATTAGCGCATCCTTATAGCACCAAAGTCATGGGTTCAGATTCCTGAACTGGCCAGATGCAAAAAAAAAAAAAAAAAAAGAATAAAAGGTAAAGAAAATATTTGAGAGTTACTAGAGGTTAGAAATAACCAGTATTTATTACAATATAGTACATGGTGAATGCATAATAGATATTGTTGAATTCTTTGATTGACTGTCATGAATAGGTGTTTAGTGTTTTGGAGCTGAAGTAAAGAAAGAGTTAGTGAAAAAGGATGGCAAATGTGGTTTTGAGTTCCAGGTTTATGGCTTTGGGGAGCTATGCTAAATTCTGTTGTCCTGGGCAAGCCCGTCGCTCATTTGGGAGAGTGTGGTGCTGATAACACCAGGGCCACGGTTCGGATCCCATATAGGGATGGCTGGTTAGCTCACTGGGTGAGCATGGTGCTGACAACACCAAGTCAAGGGTTAAGACCCCCTTACTGGTCATCTTTAAAAAAAAAAAATTCTGTTGTCCTGTGAGAAGTTGTGTTTTCCCACAAATTGTTGTTACAGTTAATACTTCATTCCCTGATTGTATTAGTGTTATGGAGGCAGCTCACTTTAATGGAAAGAGCACATGATTTGTAGTCATACACCTGAGTTTGAATCTCAGCTGTACCACTTTCTGTCTCTATGATTTGGAACATATATTGATCCACTTTGGCCTCAGTTTTGTAATCTAGGAAATGGGAATGCTTATATTTTTGCTACAGGGTTGTTGAGAGGATTAACAGAAAAATCTGTTCATAAGGGACTTAGTTTGGGGTCTGGTGCCTAAAATGATCTTGAAACAAAACCCTAGAAAAGTAGCTATTATCATCATCAGGGACTGGGTATTCCATATAACTAAATCGTTCAACTAATTACTTGCCCCTTTAAATGATCAACCTTTTTTATTTATAGTTTTATGGAAATTACTAAAGGTTGACATAGCTCCTTGTTGCTTTCAAGCAGAGTCCACAGAACATAATCCAAGCTTTTTTTGTTAAGAGTCACTTTTATGAAAATCATTAACTGTATTCTGAAATAGCAAAAACTTCATGGGATATATATATTTGTGTTTGGATATATTTGAATTGAAACTAAATGGTACCAGATTCCTGTGCTTTTTTTTGGGTATCTGCTTTATTTTCTTTTTCCTGGTTGTTACCATATTGGCTTCCAGACTGTCTCTTTTAACTAGTGAGCTTGCTCCTATGAAGTCACTCTATTTCTAATTTCTACTAGAGCTAGAAAAATCAGATAACCAAATGTTTTTAGAATTATTTAAAAAATAAAGTAAAAATGGGCTGGCCCGGTGGCGCACTTGGTAGAGTGTGGCGCTTGGGAGTGCGGCGGCGCTCCTGCCGAGGGTTCGGATCCCATATAGAGACCGGTCCGCTCACTGGTTGAGTGCGGTGTGGGTGCGACACCGAGGGTTGCAATCCCGTTACTGGTCACGAAAAAAGACAAAAAGAAAAAAAAAAAAAAAGTAAAAGGCTCAGAGAGAGAAAGAATGTGTAAGAAGTATGCACATATCAGCACAGGAGTACTGTCCTGTCAGTTAAATACCCAAGGTTAAATGCAAGAGACCGTGGCACCTGTGTTAGTTGCAACAAGCTTCTTTTGCTTTGCATCCTGGTACATGACCATATTTTAAGACCTCTCACTAGAACCTTCTTTCCCAGGCTTAACTTCCTCATCCAGATTTATGCTTTTATGTTGTATTTCCAATTTTTGAAAGTTCATTCAAGAAGCAGTCTTATAAGCACTCTGCTGCAAGTAAACCTCACCCCATATGTATGCATTCAACACTGAAAAAAATATTTATCAGATGTCTACTATGGGCCAGTGACAGTTGTAGGTGCTGGGCTACAGCAATGAACAAAATAGAAAAATTCTGTGCTTTCATCAAAATTACGGTCTAGTGGAAGGAGACAGTCAATATCAATGTAAAAATTGTCACATGGTAATAAATGTTATGGAGGAAAGTAAAGTATTATCTAATGAGTTTCACTTTTTTCAGTTAAGACAGTTGTTAGTTTTCCAAACTATTTTTAGTTGAGTGGCCTGAAGTCATTTTTGCTAATTTATGATTTTTATAGTGAAAATTTTTATTAACATTAAATATGATGATTTGTCAGTCTTAGGTTGAAACAAAAACGTTCTTTATATCTTTAATTTTTTTCTGACATTTTGTTAAGTAAATTTGGGATGTTGTTTTTATAAAAATTTGCTGGTAGGAAAAAAACAAAAATCAAAAAATGCCTGTAAGTATCTTTTCCCAAAAGAAGTATCTTTGCAAAGTCATTTGAAATGTCATCAGCCACACATGTCCTGCTAAGATGATAGAATAATGTAGTGCAAGGAATGAGCAAGACAAGACCTGTCTTCCAACTCTGATACTTACTTCCAGTTCTGATACTTACTTAATCACTCTGGGCAATACCTGACCTCTTCAAGCTTAGGTTTTTAAAACTGTAAGTAGTGACAACTGATCTAACAAAACAGTTTCTCCTCCCTCTATCTCATACTAATCTTGTGTTCTTATGTGGGTTTTCTAGTAGGGTCCCAGGGTAGACCCTTGTTCCTTTTGGTAGAGAGGAATGGGATTGACTCTGAAGGTTCAGGCAGTCCCTGTGTCAGTCATCTGGGGAAGAAGAGAATTTTGGATTGAGAATTGGGAACAGTTTCTGTTCTCTCTAATCTTGTGTTCTTATGTGGGTTTTCTAGTAGGGTCCCAGGGTAGACCCTTGTTCCTTTTGGTAGAGAGGAATGGGATTGACTCTGAAGGTTCAGGCAGTCCCTGTGTCCCTTATGTTCTTTGTTCAAAATGTGAATGATGTGGACAGATGGGTTAGAAACCTTTATAATGGTTTTTTTTTTTTGACCGGTAAGGGGATCACAACCCTCGGCACAGTGTGGTCCACACCATGCTCAGCCAGTGAGCGCACCAGCCATCCCTATGTAGGATCCGAACCTGTGGCTTCGGCACTACCAGCACCGCACTCTCCCGAGTGAGCCACGGGGCCGGCCCTATAATGTTTTATAAAATGTTTTGTAATGTTTCCCATGTAGAAACTGTACAATTAACTAATGAACTTTTGAACTTTAACCTGTTAATTCTTTGGGGACTACTTGTCTCTCCAATCTGATTTGCAATTAAGAATACAAGAAAACCTGAATTCTCAGAGGATGGAGTTAAGTCAGTGAGTGTAATGCCAAATTGTAACAGTGGCCAAAGATGATGCATCTTCCTAGAAATTGTCTTACTAATAAGGAACTGGAAGGAAACTGGCGAATATCCTTTTGGCATCTTCAGTGCTTATAATTGTTTCAACCTTACCCTGGTATGGAGGTGGAGAAGAAAGCAGAGGGGATAGACAAGAGCCAGAAGGTACAGGAAGGAAAAAGTGGTAGGGACAAAGAAGTTGGATGAGGCTTTGGGATTCAAGGCAGTAGGCCCACAGAAATGGAGAGAAGTAAGGGAAAGGCGGGGAGCACCACTTGGAACTGGGCCCTGATAGAAGAGATGGGAGCCCAGAGATGTAAAGGCAAAGATTAGAGCAGCTTAGTGATCTGGCTTAAGGATGGTAGTGGAGCAGGGCAAACAGCCTTAGAACGTGCACTGTCTTAGGACACTTCTGAGTATATGTCAGAAGAGCCATCAGTCCCCAACAAGATCAATTTGCCAAACTCATTTACCAAAAAAAACCCCATACGTCGTGCCCAATCTGACTACTTCTTTCTCTTTGCACTGCTGCCATCCTAATCTGTCATTTCACCTGGGCCCACTGTTTCACAGTATTCTCTTTCACACTTGCCCTTTTATATTCCATTCTCCAAACAGCAGCAGGCACACTCTTTTTAGAAAGTAAATCCATTTAGAACTCTCCATTGAGAATAAAATCCAAAGTTACTATGAAGGCTATAAGTCCCAAAATGATCTGTCTCTTGTTTTTTTTCTCCTCTTCTTTTATCTTGTATCACTCTCTTCCTTAATTTCTGTACTCCAGCTATACTGACTCTTTATTCTTTTCTTTCTTTCTTTTTTTTTTAAAAGATGACCGGTAAGGGGATCTTAACCCTTGGCTTGGTGTTGTCAGCACCATGCTCACCCAGTGAGCTAACCAGCCATCCCTATATGGGATCCAAACCCGTGGCCTTGGTGTTATCAGCTCCATATTCTCCTGAGTGAGCCATGGGCCAGCCCCTGACTTTCTATTCTTTAAATGGGACATGTTTCTCCTTGCCTCAGGGTCATTACACTTAGTGTTTCTTCTTCCTGTAATACAGTTCTAGATGCTCACATATCTACTTCATTACCTTTTAAGTTTTGGTTCATATGTCACCTCCACAGAGAAATGTTCCCTGACCAACTAGCCTAAAGTGGTTTCCTCTGCCTACCCTACCCTGTGCTCGCCCTACCCTTGGTCTTTTCTTTCCCATTACCTTAATAGCATTTATCACCATGTAGAATAATCTGATTTGTTCTCTTGCTTAGTGTCTGCTTGCACTAAAATGTAAGATCTGTGAGGGCAGGAACCTTGTCTACCTTTTTATCAGTTCTATCCCCAATTCCTAGATGTTGCCTAGACCTTAGTAGGTGCTCCCCCAGCCAAATAATTGGTTTCTGGAATAAATGAATGACTAGGCTAGATGGATCTGCATCATTGCTTAGCTTTACTTTCAGCCTAGTGGTCACCAAGAGAGATGAGCACCCTGTCACAAGCCTTTGTGGACGAGGTGGGCTCCCAAAGAAATCTTCAGGCTTCAGCCCTGGCGCAGTGAACGAGATGGGGCAAGAGGAGCCTGGTTTCTCTTAATCTCATAATATACACAGAGTAGTTTCAGAATTGATACACTCAGCTCTACTACAAAAAACAAACCTATTAAGTAGAATTCAAGATTACTTTGTAGTTCTATTTGTTTTTAAATTGAGGACATATAAAGTACCATGTTGAGAAATTACTTGGATTAGTTTTTTTCCTCTTCCTATGTGGATATGTTATTTATTTAAAACGCTGTCAGGTTTATTTGTTTTCATTTTTATTCAGTTTAGATATCCCCTCTCATCTTTCTGGCCTTAATTTTATTTTTTAAATACGTAACACATTAACAAGGTTCTAGGGCTGGCCCGGTGGTGCACTGGATAAGTGCGCCACTTGGGAAGCGTGGCGGCGCTCCTGCCCGAGGGTTCGGATCCCACATACAGACCGGTTCCCGCTCACTGGCTGAGCGAGGCGCGGGAGCAACACCGAGGGTTGCGATCCTGTTGCCGGTCCCCGGTCCGGTATGGGGGCAACACTGAGGGTTGCGATCCGTTGCCGGACACGGAAAAAGACAAAAAAAAAAAAAAAAGAATTTCAAGAGCA
>NW_007726754.1:11758-135664 GCF_000696425.1 Galeopterus variegatus
AAAGAAAAAAAAAAAAAAAAAAAAAAAAAAAAAAAAAAAAAACAAGGTTCTAAAAGCAAAAACTGTAGAAAAAGGTATATTCAGAAGTGTTCACTTCTCTTATCCCTTTATTCCTGTTCCTACCTATTTTATAAGTTTCTTGTTATTCTTTATTTGTTTATTTTTGTGAGAAAAAAGCAAGAATACAATGTATAATGTGTATATATTTGAATTATTTTCTCTTCCTCCTTACATTGAAGATAACCTACTATAAATGCTCTTTTGTTCTTTGCTTTCTTCATTTAAAATACCCTGGAAATCATCCATATCATTTCATACAGATCTTTCTCATTTTCTTTTTACAGTTACATAGCATTCATTGTAGGGAATATACCATAGTTTATTTTATTCAACCAATCTCCCGTGTATATGCATTTAAGTTATTTCCAATATTTTGCAATATCAAATAATGCAGCAATGAATGAGCTTATGCATATGTGTTTTTGAACTGTTGGAATTATATCTTCAGGGTAAATTCCTAGGCTTGCACTTGCTTGGGTCAAGGAGTAAATACATACGTAATTTTCCCTGCACTTGGAATTGTAGCACTTTTTCCAACCAACAGTATATAAGAGTGATAAAATAGTTTATTTGCACATATCAAACAAAAAGCTTTCCCTTAGTATCCAGCATACCTCTGCTGCCTTTCTCATCTCACCTGTGCCTGTTATTATGTACAGATTTTAATATCAGGCTAAACGTTGTTTCAAGAGTCATATACAGCAGTTGTTTGACTTACCCTGTTTTTAGCACGTTTTTACTTTTGTATTTTACTTTGTGAATTTAATTTCAGTATTGTCAGACTTACAGTTACTCTTTTGGGGGAATTATTAAAAACAAGTAAACTGGAGAAATAACTATAAATGGGAGAGGAAATGTATGGCAGAGATGAAGTAGTTTTTGGCACAGAAGCCTTGAGATATAGAATGGTCACTTCATGTCAGTGTACTGGGAGCCAGGGCAGGGAAGGGCTGATTGCTGAGATCAGCAGGAGAACTACTATACTTCCATAGATTCCTTTGAGTTTTCTATTATCAAGGTGCCCCAACAGTTATGTTTTGTTAATTGAGAAACTATTTTTGAAAGCCACAAAATTCTCAACCATGTGTTGGGCTTGTAGTGGGTGGTTTAAAGTTAAACCTGTAGAATCTGAGGATTACGTGCTTCTTCTCCTTGCCTGGAGGCACTTCACTGGGAAGATTTTTAGAAACACTAAATTAATTTAATTAAGCTGTTACTAGAAAGTCTCTTCTCTCCTAACCCACTCATTACCCCACATCGGATATTTCTGTTTCTCACTAGAAAACATGCTTTTGAGTCAGTAGCATGGGGAATAGGGGTTGGGCATCTGCCTGATCTATTTATTTTAGTGTACATGTTGGTGTTGATTAATGGTAACCTTTGCCCCCGGAAAACTATTTGAAATAGTTGAATACCTTTTTACAAATATTCAGAAAAACAAGAGGAGTTTTCTCTTTCATTTTATTTATTTCACTTTCTTTATAAAACCTTAAAGACGGTACAAAATTAAGCAGCCAGAGATCAGTTTCAGTTATGAATATAGATGCAAAAAATTAAAACAAAATATTCGCAGAATTCCACAATGTGTGAAGAGAATAATATATTATCACCAACTTGAGTTTATGCCAGAGATGCAAGATGGGTTCAGAATCAAGAAATTCTATCAAGATTAGTCTTTATATCAGCAGGTAAAAGGAGAAAGAAAACTTGTGATCTTACCACTAGATGCATTTGATAAAAAACACAGTAACCATTTCTAAGAAGAAGAAAGGGAACTACATAAATATGTCAGATCACTTTCCAAAAATCACTATCAAATATTCTAAACAGTAAAATACTAAAGCCATTTCATTTAAACTTAAAACAAAGTAGGAAGGCATTCAATAGTGTCTTAGATACAATAAGACCAATAAAAAAGAAGATTGGTATAAATACAGTCAAGCATAACAACATTTTCATCAACAGATCACATATACAATAGTGGTTGGAGCAATAGACCCTATGTATCTATCACCTAGGTTTGTAGTAGGCTGTACCATCTAGGTTTGGTTAGTATGCTTTATGATGTTTGCCTAACTATGCAGTTCTTAGAATGTATTCGTTAAGTGATGTGTGACTGTATTGGAAAAGAAAGATAATGCTATTTTTTTTATTTTTGCCACTTACATGATTGTATATTTACTAAGCTCAAAAAATTTTAGATTAAAAAATTAATAAGATTTATAGAGGTTTGGTAAGATAATTTAATACTCATGTAATGTAAATAATTATAAAAAATAAAATTGTTTCTCTAATTTTCTCTAAATAAGCACCTAATGGAAGTGGGGGGAAATGCTCCATTTAAAATTAATAAATATTGCTGGAAAAGTTAGGTATTCATCTGGAAGAAATATTGTTGAACAGTGGGATAACCTGCCCCCAACACACAATTACAGTTTCGTTAAAGGTTTAAGTGTAATAAAATAATAAAATCTTAGAAAATCAGGTACTGAAAACCTACAAACTTTGTGAAAAAAGAAATATTTTATGTATAACATGAAAAATTTCTGTATGGTAAAGATAGTCACAAAATAGACAAATAATGAATTAAATTTTTTTAACAAGTGACAGATAAACAGTTAATAGTAATATACATGTTAACTGCTCTTATAAACCGTAATAATGTTACATTTTATTAATTTACATTTAATATTAATATGTAATATGTTAATAGCTCTTATAAACTGACAAGAAAAAGACTACAGTCCATCAGAAAATTTGGCAAAAGATATGGATGAGCAGTTTATAGAAGTACAAATCCAAATGACCACGGAACGTAAGGAAATGGATCGTTAGTTTACTAGTGGTGAGGGAAATTCAGATTCCACTAGTGTGGTTTGCTGAAGGATCGTGACTACAGGAGAACCAGATAGCTCCTATATGAAGTGAAAAGGAGGTTCCTGCAGCCATGGAGCTTTGCTTCCTCCTTTATGATGTTTCTTTATTTTCCAAAATAAGTGTGCTGAGTTTTACATTTTTATTAGTTTTAGAGAGTTTTAATCTTTGCTTTTTATTGTGTTCCATATTTTTTTAAGTCAACTCCAGCTACGTAGGATTATTTTCTGTGTAACTTAATTTTCTTTTTTGGATGCTATCTGTATGTGGCTCAGTTTAAAAGATTGTTAGTCATAGCATTTTAATTGAATTAGCTGGTCTTATTTCATATTTCAAATAAAAATTTTTTTAGATTGGCTTAAAAAATAAATCTTCATGCTTTTAATATCTGTATTAAAAGAAATGAAGTCTGAATAAATGTTTTTCATATAGAAGATGTTAAGTCATGAACATGCACACTTTTGGTTGTATAATAGAGTTTCCAATTGCAAGTACAAACCCTTTCTTGCTTTTGCTTATTACTCTTATTTGAGAGAAAATACTTTTCATAAAAGCTCATTACAAGTGTCACTTGGACCATGTATGTTTGAGTACCATTTTCAAATAGCAAGCACATTTGTAAGCTCAATTACAATGTTGCTGAGTAATACAGGGCAAGATTCTGGGGGGAGAAAAAGTTTTAAGAGCTTTAGTAGCATTATAGTGTAGTATAATAAGCCATAGCATAGCATACCAGGCCATATCCCTATGTAGATGTTTGTAGAACTCCACAAAAGAATTAATCTAATCAAACATCTCTAGAGATAGCACTCTGTTCCTAAATCCTTTCTTAGTAAACAAGTTTTTTTGTTTTGTTTTGCTTTGTTTAGTTTTCTTCTCCCTAGGGAAGGAAGCTAATTATTTTTTGTGCCAGTGGGAGTGGTGGTTTGCAGAAGGTTCTCTTATGTTCACAGTTGTTCTGAGTCCATGCTGTTGGTTTGCAGGGCACTAGCTGACATGAATAATGATGGAAGAATGGATCAAGTGGAGTTTTCTATAGCTATGAAACTTATCAAACTGAAGCTACAAGGATATCAACTCCCCTCTGCACTTCCCCCTGTCATGAAACAGCAACCAGTTGCTATTTCTAGTGCACCAGCATTTGGTAAGTCTGAAAATGAATCGGTTCCTATATTTAATTGTATATTTTTTAAATAAGTATTTCCCTTTTTTCTTGTCTTAGTTTTACCTTTTTTTTTTTTTTTTTTTTCTCCTATCATTATGAAATTCTAGGAAATAATTCTGTCTGGAAAAATGATGGCCCTATGCAGGAAGATGTGATATGCTGAGGAGATGGAGCATGTTCATATTTGAACCCTAGGATGAAATGAAAGCCTGGTGTTGATAACACCAAGGTCAAGGGTTTCAGTTTACCTCCTATCATTATGAAATTCTAGGAAATAATTCTGTCTGGAAAAATGATGGCCCTATGCAGGAAGATGTGATATGCTGAGGAGATGGAGCATGTTCATATTTGAACCCTAGGATGAAATGAAAGCCTGGTGTTGATAACACCAAGGTCAAGGGTTTCAGATTCCTGAACCTGTCAGCTGCCAGAAAAAAAAAAAAAAAAAAAGGAAAGAAAGCAAAGGGGCAGATTGTTGGTTAGAGTAAGAGGAGAAAACTTTCAGTCTGCTGCTGCATCTTCTATCTTTTTATTGCCCTTCACATTGACCCTTCACATTGTCACATACTTCCTTTTGGTTTTCCTTTTCTATAAAGTGTTTATTTCTCCTTGTGCATAAACAAGTCATTTGGATTATGCTGTCTAACAGTGTATTTTTAGATTCACAGTATTGATGCAATTGGCCACATTAAATTCTTTAATAGAACAAAGTGGACTAGAAAAATATAGACATTGTTATCCCGATTAAAATCATAATTTCATAAAAAATTATCTTTCAGTCAGGTATTATGCTTATAAGTTAATTGGTAATTACTTGACTGAGATCATCAGCAGTTTTGATTTCTTCTCTGTTCTCACCCTAGACTTTAATTACTTAGGTTGATTTGAAGATTGCAGTGGTCAGATCTAACATATGATTCATGGGGAGGTTCTTAAACAGTTTAAAACAAAACAAAAATCAGCGGAGTTTCTTTTCCTCTCTTCATCCTGACATATCTGATATAGGTGATAAAATGAAGTAGATTTGGGATGGGGCAGTCAACAGTAATTCAGGTTGTCTCTGATACAGTTAGTGATAAGCTAAGGTAAATATTCTGGTTTTACTGATTAGATTTTCTATTAAAAACAAACTATGTATTGCCTTTCTTTTGGTGAGGTTTGGTCACAAGGCTGGTTTTCTTAAGAGAAAAGGTATGGATTTGGGGACAGTTTTTAGGCAAGTAGGATAGTGGTCCAAGAGAAGAAGGAAAAACCCATGTATGAGTGAAGGCTGGGCAGAGCAGAAGCGAACCATACAGTGGGCTGCACGTGACCATGGCCTTTGTTTGTCTTGTCTGTGGTGTGTTCACAGGACTTAGCCTGTAGTTAACCAGCCTTTTTAAGTGGAAGTCACTCAGAATCTCTGAAGATCCCTGTAGCCAACTTTTGGTCAGGATTTGTGATAAAACAGTTAAAGGTATTTGGTTTTCTTTTGGCCTCCTTCCAGTGCTGCAAGAAGAAACTTGAGAGTGGAGAAAGGGTCAAATGACCAGAAGCATCTCATTTCTTTTTTTCCTCCTCAAACCTGGGGTCAGTAACTCTTCCTCTAACAATTTGTTTTCTCTTACTCCATTCTGCTGTAGGAAATTCAACTGTAGAGATATTGCTGATTTGTTTTCAGGAGGTTATGGCTTCATTGTCAAGAGGGTTTTCCAGTCACTTAACTAACCTGCCACTGCCATTAAGGGAACCTGCCTGGATTTCTGACCTGACACTGCCAGCCAGCCCATAACTCTTCCCCCAGGCTCCTCCTTGCCTTTTCTCACCTTGTTCTTAGCACATCTACAGTCTCAGTAAAAGATTTTCAATAGGATAAACTATGAGGGAATATCAGGACATAGGAGAAATTAAAAGTACATCGTCCTAATCAAATTTGCCCAAATTTACTCAAAGATCTGCTCTTTGCTAGTATTTTTAGTTACACCTCTCAGCTCAACCTGGGGTAAATTTTTCTTACAGTTCTTCTGGCTACTTGAAAACAAAATAATTTATCATTGTTATCATTGTTTTCTAATTAATATTAAAAATTATCTGACTATGCATTTCCTAGCCCTCACAGGAAGTATGTGCCTTCACATATAGTATTTTACTTGATCACAGCAATAACTCTGAAAGTATGCAGAAATTATTAGCCCTGTTATGTAAATAAGAGAACTGAGATTCTAGGTTGAACCGTTTGCCTCAAGTCATATTTGTAACAGGAGACATAAAACCTATCTGAACCCAGGGTTTTTGTAAAGGCTGTAAGTTTCCTATTTCCTTCTTTCTGTGCACCTTTATTACACCAAACCAGCTGGGTAGCATGGAACATCATTCTTCCAGCGTTCGTTTGTGCATGTATATCAACGCAGGTGTTAACACACTGTAGAATTTAGGCAGGCTGGGGTCTGAGCAATCATTTTGTTCCACTCCTCCACGATATAGAGGAGGGACATGGAGTGCGGTGATATTGTGACTTGTCTAAGGGCACCCAGCGGTATTCTAGGAAATTCTGTGAATATGCTTGGTTCTTTCTTCCCTCAGTATGTTTGCACACAGCGTAATTCTTTTTTTTCTCTAGACCCAGCTAATTCAGGGAGAATTTATTTTTCTTTTGTTTGGTTTTTGTTTTGCCAGAGTACATGGTTTTCTTGGACTAAGCCAGTACTTTTAAAGCCCCTACTATGTGTTCTAGTTGCTGGGAACAGAGTGGCGAACAAGACATCATGGCTTCTGCAGCTTTGGAGCTTATTTTTAAGTTGGGGGAAGCAAACAAACAAATAATTTCAGGTAGGAATAAGTGCAATCAATGCATTAAAACAGGGTGAGAGAGAGAGAGAGAGAGAGAGAGAGAGAGAGAGAAAGAGAGAGAGAAAGAGACCAATGGGACAGGGTGGCCAGGGAAGAATTCTCTGAGGAGTTTACTTTTGTTCTGACTTAGATAATAAAAGGCATGGGAAGATCTAAGGGAGAAGCCTTTCTGGCAGGAGTCATTGCAAAGGTACTAAGGTATAAACCAGCCTGGTGTTCACAAGGTGTTCCAGGAACAAAGATTAGGCATTTTCACATCAGTTAGGCCATAAGGTTAGGAAGGTAACGCAGAAGCCAGAGGGTTTGGGGCCTAACAAAACCATACTAAGGAGATAGAATTTTTTCTCTAAGTGCAATTGAAAGCTACATGGTTGATAGACACTTAGAAAAATTAGTCTATGTTATCTCAAGACTGAATCATAGTGAGCTTGGTAGAATCCTGGTGATCAGTAAGGAGGCTTTTGCTGTGGGCAAGTGGCAATGGTAATTTAGATCTGGGTGGTGATAATCTGTGAAGGACAGATTAAATTCATTATATTCTTTATTTTGGCAGAAAAGTAGAAAGAACTTGTCAATGGAGTGGAAATAAGAAGTTAGGAAAGAGAATTAAAGTTTTTAGCCTGAATAACTAGATGGATGGTGTAACCATATACTGAGATGGGAATATCAGGAAAAAGAATGGTTTGGAGGGGAAAATCAAAAGTTTTGGCCATGTTCGAGGGACCTAGTAGATTTCCAAATTAAGATGTTAAGGTGGTCTGGTAAAATGGAAGAAACCAGCAACTGAGACTAACAAGAATGAAATGGGAGAAGATTAGTATCCTATTAGCCAAGAAAAAGTGTTTCAATGAAGAGGGAGTGCTCTATTGTTTGAGTTGCTTCTGAGAGACTGAGTAAGAATAAGACAGAAAAGGTCACCCAGTGACCTTGACAAGCAGTTTCAGTGGAATGGAAGGGACAAAAGCCTGATTGGAGGCTTGGAAGAGGGGAGAGAGTTTAACTGGAAAGAAGATAGCTGGAGGACCACATCAGCTAAGTGCTTTCGCATTCTATAGAGTAGAGAGGGAAAACTGTGATACAGGAGGGATGGGAAAATTTCAAGAGTTAAGAGCACAGTCAGAGGTGATGGTTTCTAGAGTATAGCCTTAGGTAAATGTATTTATTTAACAGATCATTTGTTCAGAAAAGGTAGTCAATTGATAAGGGGGTGGTAGTCTTTGCATGGCTATTTAAAAGCTGAGTGGGTCACTTAAAATAGAAAAATTAGGTTGTAAGATAAGATTTCCACACATTTGAAAGCTTAAAAGGTGCTTTTACCAGTCTGGTGATTAAACTGTTTTGTTTTTTTTTTTAATGACTGGTTTTATCTAGTTTGGTTGGTGCCAGTTAATTTGAAGTAATAGTCTTCTTTCTCAGTGGCATTTTGAGGTAAGCCTCCTTTTACAGTTAGGGGTCTATAGTAATGATGGGCTAAGTATCTTGAAGGTTAACTGGTTAGCGCAATATCCTGTTATCAAGACTTTTTGAGAGTCTGAATGATAGTTCAAGGAAAGTTTTTAGTTTGTTTTTTAGCTGTTGCTTGATTACCGTTCTTACATAAGCAAAAACCATGATTTGAAGTATAATTTAATATAGTCATCAAATAGTCTTTATTTATAAAACTTGGGGATTGTAAAACTGACAAGGTCTACTTGATACATATTGGTATATGTTGATATATAAAGTTGATCTGATACAAATGAGATGCATGGTAATGCTTGATAGTACATACGTGAACTGTAAACCAGTCATCTAGATGACTGTAATTAATAAACTCTTACCCAGTGAAACCCAGGTTAGAATTTTTATTCTTTGTTGGATTTTCAATATCTATAAACATTGTTGTTATTGTTTTTCAAAGTAAAAATATATTTTTGCTCATTTTATAAGTAATAGATGCCAATTATAAATTGACAGTGCAAAAAGATTTGAAGAAAAAAGTGAAAACTATTATTAATCCTATTACCCAGGGACAGCCACTGTGCTCAACAACACTATTTGAAAAATCTTATAAAAGTAATACATGCTCTTAGTAAAAAGAAATACAAACAGAAGTGTGTAAGGCTGTAACAGTGCAGGAGAAAGAGGGAAGAAATAGGGTATCTGGTGTACTTGAGAACAGGAAAACCTCAAAATAGCTAGCAGCTATTCATGAGAAAGTTCAACCAACCAGTCTGAGAGCAGTGACTGAAACTGGGTGGGGTTATACTCTCTGAAGTACTGGCTGAATACAAGGGCACAGGGTTGGATGACCTGAAAGATCAGGAACAGTCTAGTCCCTGTGAACTCTCAAAACTAACCTAACGAGGCCTCCTAGGACCCCATACTGAGAAGTGACTGAGAATGGAATCAAAATTGAGTAGTACAGGGACATGGATAAAGGAAAGAGAAGGCCCAAACAAGAGTGGGGGAGGAGGATGAAGACTGGAAATCCCAAGAAGCAAGGCTCATGTGAAAGTAAGCAACATAAAATATCAAGCAAGGTCAAATCCCACACAAAGTTATTATTAGGGAAAAGAGAACAAAGAGCCAAATAACACCCCTGTAGACAGTGAAAGCACTCAGTCTTTCAAAGCAAACTAAAAGATCCTGAGAAAATGATACACGATGTGAAAGACCAACATAAATCAGAATTTTAAATCTCAGAAATAAGGTGAATTTTCAAATTAGAAGTATCCATAAGAACTCATAAGGCCTCCCCCCTGCTGTCTGTTTATCTCTCCGTCTCCTAGCTCTGTCCACTAAAAAACCTATAAACAATGATCTACCCCAGTAGCAGTGTGAGCATTCCTAGTGCTCAGATTGTGGTCTTGAAATACCATTTCTCACTGAAACAAACCAGAGTTTCTTGGAGAAATAACTGATTCTAGGTTTGGAGTATGAAATGTACATTATGGTCTTAGAAGAGCTCATCTTGTAATACTGGTCAGCAAGGAATCTATCAAAGAATAGAAGGGTGATGTCAGAAGTTCTCGGAACCCAACCTGAAGATGCTCATATTGGCCAAAGATAGGGCCAATTTGAGCTTCAGTGATAAGTGCGAAGAATTAAAGCAGTAAATATGTTTATGTGTATGTCTTAGTAATAATATATATTAAAGAAGAATAATTCACCTTAGGAGGATTATTGAGAACCAGTTTATTGTCTTAAAAAGAGGTACAAGGAAAACATCTGTCTGAGCTGTACAACTGATAGAATCGCAAGTAATAGATTCTCATTAGAACCTCTTTATAGAAGTATTTCAGCTAATAAATGACAAAGAGATGGTAAGATTAGAACTTCACTATTTTGGGCCGGCCCGGTGGCGCATTCGGTAGAGTGCAGCGCTCGGGAGCACGGCGGCCCTCCCGCCGAGGGTTCGGATCCCATATAGAGACCGGTCCGCTCACTGGTTGAACGCGGTGCGGGCGCGACACCAAGGGTTGCGATCCCGTTGCCAGTCGCGCGACACTGAGGGTTGTGATCCCGTTACCAGTCACGAAAAATGACAAAAAGGAAAAAAAAAAAAAAAGAACTTCACTATTTTGCAACTCACTGTGAATAAATGAATATAGGCATTATGCGTCAATCATTGCCAAGTCACACACACACACACACAAAAACCCACCAAAAAACCTACATATGATGAACTTCACTATTTTGCAACTCACTGTGAATAAATGAATATAGGCATTATGCATCAATCATTGCCAAGTCACACACACACACACACAAAAACCCACCAAAAAACCTACATATGATGTGCCTATAGTCTTGCCAAAGACATTCCACCTGAGTTCAATCCAATCTTTGGATTAGCTGCCCATTTGCAGGAAATGCAGAGGATAGAGGAAATGTTGAGCTGTGGTATGAGGATGCAATCAGCAAAATCAGACTGGGAAACTCTACAGTCACATGCCCGGGTCTTTCAACAAATAATTTGTACAGAAAAGAAAGGGTTGGAGAGTGGCCTATATATTAAAATCTAAAAGACATTTGAGCAGTGGAATTTCTGACTGTGGCTAAGATCAGCAAATCCTTCCCCCTGTCTGCCATAGTTTTCCAGCCCCCGCTCTAAAATATACCTTAAAAGGCTAAGTCATCTCATAATTTCAAATCACTACTTCCCAGAGATTTCAATCTTCGTCAATAACTTCTTTTAGATCAGCTGGTGAAATCATATTTTAAATGGGAATATATTTAAACACAGCTGGAAAGTGACTTTCTTCTTCAAGCAGTACTGGATTAATTATTGAATGTTGAAATGTGATAAGATGTGAATTTTGGGGGGATTTTTTTCTTCATAGGTATAGGAGGTATTGCCAGCATGCCACCGCTTACAGCTGTTGCCCCAGTGCCAATGGGATCCATCCCAGTTGTTGGAATGTCTCCACCCCTAGTATCTTCTGTTCCTACAGCAGCAGTGCCTCCCCTGGCTAACGGGGCTCCCCCAGTTATACAACCTCTGCCTGCATTTGCTCACCCTGGTATGTGACCAGCTGATACCATAGGCTGAATTTTCACTACTTTGTATTTTGCTCTTCATTCTTGTTAAATCTTTTGGCTTCACTTTCTGATTATCTTTGTTTTTTTTCATTTAATTTCCCGTTTTTTCCCAGTATATTGAATGGGATATGCTAGAGTATTGGCTTACCAACACATAATAATAGGGTATTATTAGTGCGGGAAAGAGAATGGAATTATAGATCTCCGGGTACCACTGTGGACAAAGGTGAATTCAGCAGTGAAAGCCAAGAGCATAATTTCTTTTCAAGGGCTTGATAAGAGCAAGTGAAGTTGAATAGTATTTGAACATTTTGTGTTTTCATGTATCAGTTAGTATTTTTCTTTGGCTGCTATGTATGAATTGCTAATATGCAAGCCAATCCCCTAGGAATAGAATGAGGTGGGGTGGGGCAAGGAAAAAGAAGAATATTGCATATTTTTTTGAGGAAGTTCAGCTTGAATCAATCAGGCAGAATGGGAAAAGGAATTCTATTAAATGATTAAATATATTGAGGTCATAGTATTACATGCTTGCTTAACTAAAGGAAAGGATTTAAAATTTCTTAGTTTAGTTCATTTCATTTATTCAAAGACTTTATTAAAAGGCTTTTTTTCCTTTAATTAAAAGAAAGCATCAACTGTAGATGTAGATATGCTTGGCTTAACAAATCTTAATGAAATTGTATCTGTACGGAAAGTTTTTTTTTTTTTTTTTTTTAAAGTACTTTGGATACATCTGAGTAAATTCAGTAGTAATGACAGCATGGTTTTTAGCACGATGAAACATTATTTCTATGCCTGAGGCCCCCTGGATTTATTTTATGTATCAGGATATATCTCTAGGTTATAGCCAAAGAATTGAAATGTACTTCTGTTTTTTTAGATTTTCTTGTCGCAGTGCAGTCCACCTGTCATATATGGCCATGACTGCAGATGTGACGGCAGCCAAGAAAGTGTGTGCAGTTGTTTTTCCAGCAGTGTCAGTGAATCCACACACTCTGAGTCTTGTTTTCTTTTGTGGCTAATGGCAGATGTTGCAAGACAGCAGGCAAGGGTGAGGGAATGTGGCTAAGACTCAGAGTGGTTTTTTCCTGACACACAACTAGCCAGCCCAAATGAGAATCAGACACAAAAGCTGACCCTCCTTAGGGTCACATATTATCTGGCTAAGACTGTGGTCTGTGACTTCTTGGCTCTTACATCTGATTTCAGCTCCTTTGTGCAGTTAAGAAAATGATATTATATATTTAAGTTGTTATCTTGTTAGCTATTGGAACAGGTCCTATAATGTGATATTAAATGTGAAATGAAGAGTAAAATTTTATGGATGTCAGCATACTACTTAATAAGGTGATTTTCAGTAGAAGTAGTAAATGTAGAAATGTTTTTGACAGGATAGAATATAAGGAGAGAATAACTCTTATTAAGAGTCCAGGCTGGTAAGAAAGGACTATGCGTTTTACTTTTTGTAAACAGGGAAAAGTTTTTTTATTTTTGTAGAATTAAAATTATTAAACATTTATTTTTACAGCAGCCACATTGCCAAAGAGTTCTTCCTTTAGTAGATCTGGTCCAGGGTCCCAGTTAAACACTAAATTACAGAAGGCACAATCGTTTGATGTGGCCAGGTAAGTTTTCATTTATTTATTTATTTGTTTGTTTTTGGTTTTTGTTGGCAGCTGGCCTGATGGGGATCCAAACCCATAATCTTGCTGTTATCAACACCACATTCTCCCAAGTGAGCTAACCCACCTGCCTGGTTGTTTTGTTTTTAAATGTGGAAACTTTGGTTAAATCCATTTTTAAATGGGAAGTTTGGTTAAAGCCATTGTCTGATTAACTCATAAATTTGAAAAAGAATTAACTATATTATTTATTTGTTACTTTCTTGAATTTTATAGAATGCTAATAATAAGTTTTTTAATTCTGGGGAAGCTGGCTCAGTTGGTTAGAGCATGTTGCTGATAACACCAAGGTCCAAGGTTCAATCTCTGTACGGCCAGCTGCAAAAAAAACCCCCCAAAAATCTGGATGTCACTAGGTTTTATCATTTGTTTGTTGCAGTTATTACAGAAATTAAGGATGTGACATTTTCTTAAAGGCTTTGTATCCTGTTTTCTTAAGAGGATAACAAATCTGTCAAATGTTTAAAAATAGCAAAATAGAATTCTAAGTTGTAGGGAAAAAAAGGAAATGAAATATTTTCTGTTAATCATTTAAAAGTTTGTGTGAAATTTTTTATATGATGAGTACAGTCACAATTAGCCTTATTTTTAATTCTGTCTTAAATAGTCTCATGGAGTCTGTGTGGATTATTAGTAAAACCCAATTAAAGACCAGTTGTTTTTTTTTTTTTTTTAGAAGATGACCGGTAAGGGGATCTTAACCCTTGACTTGGTGTTGTCAGCACCACGCTCAGCCAGTGAGCAAACCGGCCATCCCTATATGGGATCCGAACCTGGGGCCTTGGTGTTATCAGCACCGCACTCTCCCGAGTGAGCCACGGGCCGGCCCTAACGACCATTTTTTATGTAATGAATTATTCAAATTATTCACATTAATCAAATATGTGGTTCAATTTTGATAAATCTCACATGACCTTGTTGCTTATATTTTGGCTAACCTTGGTTTCATATTATCATTTTTATTTTCTCTTATCCTTAATTTTTTCCCTTGTATACTATTACACTAACATGAGAAATTAAGTCTCTTTGTAAGCTGTCTGAAAACTTTTGGAATTAAGGTGTATATAAATGAAGATGATTCCATCTTTTCTTGTGTCAATCCTCATTAGAAATCTTTTTTAAGTGAATCAAGTCATCTTCTCACTTAGAAGAGCTTGTCGAATATAATTTAATAATGCATTACCTTTTAAAAAATGATTTAAAGAAAATCCATAAACTGGAAAGCCCTGTTCCAAGTCTTTATGCACTTTATTCATTATTCCCCATAAGATGACTCTATAATTTTTTCCATATTATAGATGAGGAACAAACTCTGAGACATTACATAATTTGCCCAAGAAAATGTAACTCAGAAATGACTGAACTAAGAGTTGACCGAGCTTTCTGATTTTAAGGCGTGTGTTTTTAACTATGCAAGTTTTCTCTAAACTTTTTTTTGTTTTTGGTGGCAGCTGGCCTGTGCGGGGATCCAAACCCTTGACCTTGGTGTTATCAGCACCATGCTCTAACCAAGTGAGCTAACTGGTCAGCCCTCTAAAAAACTTCTTTTAATTGTGGTACACAGGTATTTGTGTTCCACGTAATCAAGGTTCTACTCTTAAGATGCTGAACATTTATTGAGTATTTAGTTTGTCAGGCACCTCATTAATCCTATTCAACCCCACAACCACCTAAGCAGTAGATATTGTCTCAAGATTGTGAATGAGGAGTCAAACCCAGAGAAGTTATATACCTCACCCTTAGTCTACAGCTTAGTAAATGGTAGAGCTGAGATTTAAAATTATGTAGTCTGACAGTGAGTTTTATATTTTTTAAAATTCTTTCTTCTATACCATGACAAAGTTTTGAGTTTTCTCTGACTTTGTATAAGGGATTTTGAAATGTGCCTTAAAATAGATATGTGACATTAGAATGAATAAACTATCAGTATTAACATACATTAATGCCATTAACTGGGTTTTTTTTGTTAGTAGTCACCTTTTTTTTTGTTAGTAGTCATCTTTTCAGTAATTAAATTTCTAGTAAATGTTTGCAATGTAGTACTTAACTTTTGTGAAACATACTAATAAATTCTTAGTTTATTTAGATTCTCAGGAATTTGGCAGAAAACTATGACTTGATAAGTGTTATCTGGGACAACTGTCTGTGTATAACACCCTACATTCCTGGGGTGCAGGAGCAAGATAGTTAGCTTCTTGACAAATAGGTAGGAGTCAGAATCAGCAAAATATTAGTTAGTTTAAAATGAGAGAGTTATTGCAGAAGTACTCACAGCAGAATAGATCATGGTAAGTGTTTTTTTTTTTTACTAAGAAACTCATAAAAACGAAAAAGGTGAATTTATGTAAGTACTTTTCAAGTGTTTGGGAGTTGTTTCCTGTGCTTTATGAACTGTATGTAATAAATATAAGTGCAAAGATAACACATACAAATGATGACAAGGAGGTTCAATGTATGATTAAAATTTTGCTTTTACATGTGAGAAGCATATCTTCTTGTTGAAATGAAAGGAAATTGTAAGTGAGGCATTAGTTGCTATCTGTCCTGGAAGTGGTATGCCATTTGTACTGTCAGCTCAGCCATTGTGTGTAAATTACTTGATTTAGACATTAGACTCTTAACCAGCCATTGGTACCAGTGTGACACTTGTGTTGCTGTGGATGTCTGGACCCTGCCTGCCTGCTGGCAGGGGTTTCCTTAGGTCAGGGTTGTGGCACATTGGCAAGGAGAGGTCAGTACTGAATTGCAGTCAAGAAAGCGGAGCTCTGTCCATTACCTCTCCACTGATTTGCTCTGGCCCTGGAAATGTGCTGTTCTCTCTCTGGGAAATTCTCCATTCGGTGGGAATTTAAACTTCCCCAAATGAAATAATTTTGCTTCATTAAGAAATGAGCCCTGTATTTAAGTATCTGGAAAGGTAAACATATTGAAGAATTAGTACTTTTTTTTTTTGCTTCTTTAGGATCTTTTTAATACCATGCATGTGGTGACGGTAAATATTAGTGTCTAAAAGTATTTTATTTTAGCTATCAAATGAATGAAGCTGCATTATTTTAGAAGGGAAACCAGTTAGGCAATATTGGCTGAGAGGTGATCTCTAAATTTTCTTGTGATTCTAAATTTCTTTGTCTTTTTTTTTTTTTTTAATTTTATTTTGTCGATATACAGTGAGGTTGATTATTGTGGCCCATTACCAACCCCCCCCTCCCTTCTCCCTCTCCCCCCTCCCACCCAACAATGTCCTTTCTGTTTGCTTGTCGTATCAACTTCAAGGAGTTGTAGTTGTTAAGTCTTCTTCCCCCCCCACCCCCGGTATTTGTGTGTGTGTGTGTGTGAATTTATTTATTTGTTTTTAGCTTCCACCAATAAGTGAGAACATGTGGTATTTCTCTTTCTGTGCCTGACTCGTTTCACTTAATATAATTCTCTCAAGGTCCATCCATGTTGTTGCAAATGGCAGTATTTCATTCGTTTTTATAGCTGAGTAGTATTCCATTGTGTAGATATACCATATGACCCAGCTATACCACTGTTGGGAATATACCCAGAAGAATGGAAATCAGCAAGTCGAAGATATACCTGTTCCCCAATGTTCATTGCAGCACTCTTTACAATAGCCAAGAGTTGGAACCAGCCCAAATGTCCATCATCAGATGAGTGGATACGGAAGAATTAGTACTTTTAAAGGCAGTTACTTGTTTATTGTCAGCATTGCTTTTCAACCAAAATAGAAATGTTCTAGAGGATTAGAAAAACCTGGACATTAGTATATCGCCTCGGTTCCAAGGAGATTTTCCATACTTTTGTAGACCCTTTAAATTACTAAATTTTATATACAACTTGAAACAGCCACATGGTCTGTTGTGTTTATCCTTGATTCTGGAAAAATAATGAGCTTTTCTGTTTTGAGAGAAATTACTCATGGGAAGCACTCATTACAGAAAATTCAGAAGTATTGACTGGAAAATAAATAAAATATAGTTATAGTTAGATATTATTATCTAGAGAAGTTCTTTATTAATTGTTTTAAAGAACTTCAGTAGGTAATTCCTTATAGTTAATCCTCTTTGTCTTCTTCCTCTTTCCCCCACAGTGTCCCTCCAGTGGCAGAATGGGCGGTTCCTCAATCATCGAGACTAAAATACAGGCAGTTATTCAATAGTCACGACAAAACTATGAGTGGACACCTAACAGGTATTTACAAATAAAAATTAATTTAGTGAAATGTGATCTTTGTTCTAAATACAGATTGTTTCTTGATATTAAGTCAAAGATATTTTCCAAATGTATTTCTCTATTTCCTTATTTCTCAGTAGTGTTCATTATCCCTATTTTCTTGGGTTCTCATCTACTGATAACTTCATCAATATTTACTTTATTCTGCCATTCCCTGTTGCTTTTTGGTAAAATGGAACATAGACCAGGGAACCTCCTGTACACTAAAAACCACTAATATCCAAATTAAGGCACTACCAAAGAAGCACTGTGAACAAAAACTAGCCTCAGGTCTGAAGTCCAGCTTTGTAGATGACCTTGAAGAAGCTTACTCTCCAGGTCAGAGTTTGAGGCAGTATGCAAGGTGAAAGGGAATCACTTGGGAATTTGGAACATGGCTCTTCCTGAACATGGTGACTAGCTCCCACCCCTTTGGATCTTATTTCTTCATCCATAAAAGACTAGAGTTAAGCTGTATGATCTCAATGGATTTTTAAAAAATATAATGATTCTGTTATCTATATAATTATGGTAGAGAAGAATTTTAGGATACCATCCAAACCTTTCTCAAGAAAAGTTAAATACTTAAAACTGATTAACTCAAGTGTTATAAGGAAAGACATAACTTTAATAAAGGAAAATAGAAACCTCTGATAAAAACATAAGTGTAAAAGGAAAATATTGTAACTGCCTTCTAACAAATACGAAAGGAAGGAGAAAGAGTTAATTTTCCTGAGGTGGAGAAGCAATGATATATAATACAAAACACTCTTAAGTACTGATTCTTACTACCCCCCCCCTTTTTTTGCTATTACTAACAATTGCAATTTTTACTTCCAAAAGAAAAATGTATGTGTTTAAAAATGTCAGGGTTAAATGAGTCTTTGAAGGGTTCTGATCTAATCTTGAACCCTGATCCCATAAACGATCTCAATAGTCACTTGAAATAATCATGTATTTGTATCTGAAGGGGTGAATAGTAAGTATATACAAATTCTCTGTATGTCACACTCGCTACCTGCTAAAGCAGTAACTGTCATTTTTATACATAGTATGAAAAACCAGGGTAGCTTATGCAGGCACTGAAGGAATATTCAATAGTATAGTTTTAAGTACTGTTTTACACTGTTTGTTTGATACCGTTGCTTCATACAAACCCAGAACTACATTGCCAGTGACTCTGTAAATATTTCTTCAAAACATTGTTGGTGTTTGCTGTGAGTCAATGAAAATAGTATTAAAATGCAACGGTGATGTAGAAATTCTTTCTTTCTCAGTAGGATATGTTTTATGAGTGGAATTCAATATCTACATCCCAAGTACAATGACCCAGGCATTTGAATATTTAGATTTTTTAAATATCTGAGATAGAAAGTGAAACTTGAAATATATTAGAAAGAAAGCAGATTTTGCTATTGTTTACCTGCACACTTATTACTAGTTTGTTCTGGCAAGAATTTAAGGTGGGAATTTTGTTTTTGAACCAGACCTTTGTATAGTCATGTCAAGTAGAATAATTTGTTACAGTAAATTTAAAATGGGAATAAATAGAGAAATTTAATCTGTTTTCCCATTATGTGCTTGTGAGGAATCAATACAGGGTATGTTTTAGGTTAAACTGGACTGTTGCTGGAAGCAGAGCTGATTTGTTGAGATGAATGAAATGTAAAGGTTATTGTCTTGATCACAACTGTGAAAATAATTCTATGAACTCAGAGTCCCAAAAGCAGTTGTTCACTCAGCTAAGGGACAGGAGGAATATGAAGAAAGCTGATAAAAGATCCCAGTATATAAAGAGGCCCAAGTGAAATATATAATTTTATATTCTTGATTTCTTGTTTTTCTTTCTTCTTGGTTTTGTTTTTTGTGGGTTCTTGTTTTAAAGCAACTAAAAAGCATTTTTGCAACGTGCATGTAATTATAATTCTTAATCTAGTGCAATAATTCTCAGCTTAGGAGTTGTGATATCCTAGTGTTATGAATACCAGTTAAAAGTACAGGGGGCTGGCTGGTTAGCTAAGTTGGTTAGAGCACAACCTTGTAACAGCAAGGTCACAGGTTCAGATCCCTGTACCAGCCAGACACCAAAAAAAGAAAAAAGTACAGGAGTTGTAGGTAATGTGTTTTAATACAAATTGGAGGAAAATCTAGGTTATTTTTATACTTTAATTCACTTGCTTTCACATGTGTTTTTGGATTGGGGTGGAATTATCATTTGCTCTCCAAGAGTTGCACATAACCTGTAGCCCAGCTGATCTGTGCTCTGGCCTGTAGCAGATGCCCATTGTTAATATACTGTTGGTACTTAGTGGGATTCCTGATTATCATTATTTTCGTGTTCTTTTGGAAGCCATCAATTTCTGGCTATGTGTGTCAAACTACGTTGTAGGCATAAGAATGCCATTGATTGGTCCCAGCAGAAGAAAGTGAAAACCTCTGATCTTGTGACTTGAGGTAATCCACCTTGGAAAATGAAACTAATCCAGTGGTGGGTACACTTGTTTAGGTGGATACCCTGTTCTTCCTTTGCAACTTGGTGTGTATGTTGTAGCATGCTCTTAAAAGAGACAGCCTTATAAAATAGAGAAGGCCCATTCTTTAATTAAGATCATGTAAGAAGCTGTAGAATTCTGGTAATCCTATTAATGCTAGCCCATCCTCTCAAAGAGGTATTTTATTATCTCGTTGCATTCTGAAACAATGAATATGCTATTCAGTTATTCATCTATTAATCAAAAAAGCTAAAGTCTTCATCCTTTTTTTATAAAATAAAACATTAATTCCCTGTAATTATCTTTCTCTTTTCCATTCATACTTTCCTACCTAAACATGGATTCCCATAGTGGAGTTTGTGAACTTGAGATTTCTGTTTATTCTCATAATGTTTCCTTATAAGCCTGTGCTCCAAAGTCAGTATTGCTTTATGTACATAGGTTTCCACAGGAGAGTTCTGTGCACACAAAGCTCGATTTTATGCTGTCCTCTTATGCTTGGATGCTACCTTAGCTGTTTCACAACAATGTTTTAGGACATATAGAATATTAGAATTGAAAGAAATAATTGTGATCTTCCAGTGTAGGAATCAGCAAACATTTTCTTTTTTTTTTTGTCTTTTTTCGTGTCCGGCAACGGATCGCAACCCTCAGTGTCACGCCCGTACCGGACCGGGACCGGCAACGGGATCGCAACCCTCGGTGTTGCGCCCACACCTCACTCAGCCAGTGAGCGGGAACCGGTCTGTATGTGGGATCCGAACCCTCGGCGGGAGCGCCGCCGCACTTCCCAAGCGGCGCACTGTAGCAGAGCGGCGCACTGTAGCAGTGCGCCACCAGGCTGGCCCGCAAACATTTTCTTTAAAGAACAAGATAGTAAATATTTTAGGCTTGTGTATGTTCTGTATTGCAGCTATTCAACTTTGCTGTTGTAGCACAAAAGTAGCTATATGTTATATTTAAATGAATGAGCATGGCTATTTTTCAATAAAACTTTATTTACAAACATAGGCAAGAGGCCAGATATGGCATACAGGCCGTAGTTTGCCAGTCACTGCTCTGTATTATTTCCCACATTTCAGAGAGGAAAGAACTTCATTTTAGAGAGCTAAAATAGTTTTGTTAATTCCATATGTCATTAGGGAGTCAGGACTGGGATCCAAGCAAGTCTCCTGATATCCAATTACTGAGCCAGTTCTTCACATTTATTGTTACTCTTTTTATTCGGAGTAGATAAAATATTAACTTTCTTTTATGTAGTTCTGGAGTGGGAAGAATTGTTTCAAGTGCAAATTAAGATATTCACTCAGTTTTGCTATTTCTAATTTAATGTTGCCAACATTTTGAATACAATGTTACAGACTCTAAAGATAATGATGAGTGAACTCATTCCAATATACCACCGAACCTTTAGAATCTTTGCATTAATTCAATAAAGATTATTTATTATTCTTAGATGCTCCCAATAAGCACACACACTCGACAGGAATGTAGTCATACGTTCACCAAAACTTAGAATGTTCACTATTCATAATAGCCCCAAACCGAAAACTACCCGACTGCCCATCACCAGTGGAATGGATAATAAATAGTGATGTAATCACACAATGATATGCTATATAGCAGTGAGGATAAATGTTCTACAACTACACACAACAGTATATTGAGCAAAATAAGCCAGGCATCACAGAGGGCATACTATATGGTTAGAGGTTAGGCTACACTTTGTGGTAGGTGATATGAAGGGGAAGGCAGAGGGGCTTTTGAGGTGCTGATTGTATTCTGTTTTTTGATCTGGGTACTGTTTGACCATTTTCAGTTTGGAAAATTAATTAAGCTATATACATGTGCACATGTATAAGTATATACATGTATTATTCATATATGCTGTTCTGCCAGTATTTTATATATAAATAAAAGTTAAAATATTGTTGGTAATATTAGCTACCATTTATTGAATGCTTTTTATGTGCTAGTACTATGCTCATTGATCTGTTTCCTTATATGATGGATCATAGACTTGTTAATCTGTAAAGGACCTCTGAAATGAGAAAACTAGGGTCCAAACAAGTGAAGAAACTGCCTCCCCAAGTCATTAACAAAGTTTGGACTGAGCCAGGAGCAGAGTCCTCAGCCTCCCGGTTTGCTGATACTTTTTATTTCATTCTCTGGGGCTCCATTTTGCTGGGACCTTGCAAGGATTCTCAAAAATCCCTAACTTCTACTGCTTGCTGTGCAAAACGCACCTACTGTGTGTTTTTGATGAGATAACATTTGAAATAGCTAAAAGCAAAAGTTTATGCATAGGAGTCTTTTTTAAAACATAATTGCTACAGCTTTTCATTCTTTGGTTCATCTGTTTTCCTGGGACTACACCTTGAGAGGCAGTGCTGGAAATAAGACATTTTCTTCTCTCTGTCCCTGACTCTGGTTTATTTAAACACTCAAAATCTTTCATTGTACTTTTGTCTGATACCTAGGGCTAATTTCATGCCAGAAATAAAGATATTTATGAGGATTTTAAGAAATGAGAGTTGAGGGCCGGCCCGGTGGTGCACTGCTACAGTGCGCTGCTTGGGAGTGCAGCGGCGCTCCCGCCGAGGGTTCGGATCCCACATACAGACCGGTTCCTGCTCACTGGCTGAGCGAGGTGCGGGCGCGGCACCGAGGGTTGCGATCCCGTTGCCGGTCCCGGTCCGGTTTGGGTGCGACACTGAGGGTTGCGATCCATTGCCGGACACGAAAAAAGACAAAAAGGAAAAAAAAAAAAAGAAATGAGAGTTGATTTTGAAAGAAGAGTTGAAATTCCAGGAATTCTTTTTTTTTTTCCCTAACATGGGAAGTGTGTTCTAGTCCTGGCTGTGATATTAGCCATTTGTGCAACCTTGAGCAACTTGCCTTTTTTTTTCCCTCTTTCTTAAGTCTATACAATGAAAAAGTTAGAGATCCCTCTATAGTCCCTCCTTCTCTAAGAGTCTCTGAATCTTCTACTGCATTCATCTGGTGTTGATCATGGTGGAGGCAGCAGGCAGTGGCAGTGGCAGTGGCAGAAGATATTAGATTTAGAGAGAATAAGTTTCAGCTTTGTAAATAAAAGCCTAATATAAATAGAGACGGTCATCTAGACAGAGGTGCAGGCTTTACTTTGAAAGTCTAATCTTACATACTACTTTATTAAACATTCATTTAACAAAAATTTATTGAGTATGTGTCAGATGCTGTGCTGTACTTTGTGTTTCTTCCTTTTTCATTGAGGTTTAATTTCCTTTTTAAAAAGCCCCTAGGATGATAGCAAATACTGTTTAAGGCACTGTGATTGCATGAGATTGTGTAGTACACGTGTGCAGAGCCCTGGTCTTCCTGTACAGTATTTGCTAGCTCATCTTTTTATCTTTTGCCTGGTTTCTGTTTAGGTCCCCAAGCAAGAACTATTCTTATGCAGTCAAGTTTACCACAGGCTCAGCTGGCTTCAATCTGGTAAGAAGTGAAAAGTTCTTTGGTTTGTATAAAGTGAAACTTTATTTCTTAGATTGGTATGCCCTCATGGATTTTTAGATTAATATTGTTATTTATGGGGGCGATATTTATAGTATGATTAATTTTCACTGAGTTGTGATGATTGCCTCTCTTATTTTTACCCCTATTTATTTTGAAAAATACAAAAGCAGAGAAATTAATACATTGAATTCTCAAGAACTTATAACATAGCTTAACAATTCTCAACTCATGTCCAGTCTTGGTACTCCTTTCTTTCTTCCTGATTATTTTAAGGCAAATATCAATTATATCATTTCATCTGCAAACATTTCAGCTGTGTCTTTAAAGAGATAAAGGTTTTTTTTTAACATAACCGTATAATGCCAATAATTTACCTAAACATTTTACTATTCATCTTTATCATTAAGTTAATTGGGTAGTTTCAAATTCCTTAGATTGTTTCATAATCTTTTTATAGTTTATTTGTTCAAATCAGGACTGAAGTAAATCTATGCTTTGCAATATTTGATTGTTACATGTTGTAAGTCTTCTTTAATCTATAAATTCCCCTTGTTTTGCTGTCCACTTTCCTCCCAGTCTGCATCTCCCAAACCCATAAAAACAGACCAGATTATGTATCCTATAGTTTCTTAATGGCCTAACTTTTGATGATTGCATATCTGCGGTGTTGTTTAATTTGTTCCTGTATTTCCTGTAAATTGGTAATTAGATCTAGAGTAAGGTTTCTCAGCCTTGGCACTGTTGACATTTCGGGCCCAATAATTATTTGTCAGGGGGGTGGGCTATCCTGTGCATTGCAGGATGTTTAATACTATCTCTGCCCCTGACTTGCTAGATGCCAGTAGCATGCCCTCACTCCCAGTTGTGACAGTCAAAAATGTCTCCAGATACTGACTAATGTCCCTTGGGGTACAAAATCATCCCTAGCTGAAAACCACCGCTCAGATTTAAGGTTTTTTTTGTTTTTTGTTTGTTTGTTTGTTTGTTTTGACAAGATAGCCCCAAAGCTGTTACTGTGTACTTTCATCAGGAGGCACATAATGTCTTTCTATTTTGTGATGATTTTTAATAGCTATTGATGAGCATTGCCTAGATCCTATAGGTTTCTTTACATTTAAATGTTAACCAGAATGGTTTCTTTAGAAGTGTGCATCTTTTAGTTATGCGTTGATGATTGTGTCGGGAAGGTAAACCTGGTCTCTACTTCTCACATGCTAAGTTCATTATTTTCTTTCAGGGCACTTTTTTTTTTTTTTTAAAGAAAACGAAATTTTATTAATATTGTTTTTTACATTCTAGGATGTTGTGGAGCCGTTGGGAGGGAGGGGGAGATGAGAAAGGGGAAGGAAATGGGATGGAAGAAGGAGGAGGGAGGAGGAGGGGTGGGGTTGAGGCCTGTGGCACCCCCCTCATTCCCACAGGGGAGACCACAGGGCTTCCAGCAGCAGCTTGGTCATTGCTGGGCTGGGTGCAGATGTCAGGGGGATGTGGAAAAGCCCTCACCCCCACCGTCCCATCTCCGGAACCTGGGGCCCTTCTTGCTGAGGCTTGGTGGTCATCCCTGGGCCCGTTGCACATATGGGGGGGTGTGGCCAAGGCCCTCAGCCCCCACCTCCCCATCTTGGGAGAGCCTGGGGGCTTCCTGCCTGCAGCAGCTTGGTAGTCCCCACTAGACTGGCTGTGGGTGTGTGTGGGTGCATGGTGAGACCTTAGGTCCCCCACCCCCCTGGCTTGGGAGATCCCGGGGTGCTTCCTGTAGTGACTCAGTGGTTGCAGCTGTGCTGGCTGTGTCGGTGGGCCATGGCCAAGGCCCTCATCCCCCACCCTAGGGATTGGTTGCTGGTGTCAGGGGGCATTGTTGAGACCCCTGGCCCTACCCGCTTTATGGCTTAGTAGCCCAGGGGACTTCCAGTCCTTCTATGTGTTATAGGTGTTCTTTGGTGAAATGAGACCTTTACTAGGTAATATGGAACTTTGTCTCTTCCTGCAGGTACTTTCTTTTTGCTTTCAGTTCTGTCTTGGATTATTTGCTATTCCTACCATTTAAACTCTGTGCTGGAACTAATTCATTGTCCTTTGCTTACTTCTAAAATGGGTGAGCTTGGGCCGAGCTCATGGCGCACTCGGGAGAGCAGCAGTGCTCCCACCGCGGGTTCGGATCCTATATAGGGATGGCCGGTGCGCTCACTGGCTGAGTGCGGTGCGGCTGGTCTCAAAAAGGACAAAAAAAAAAAATGGGTGAGCTTCCTGTGGAGACCAGTACTTGAGCTGTGTGGTTGAGCTATATTGCTGCTTTGCTGCTGATTCCCTAGGGAAGCTTTTTTGTGCAGCTCAGGTTTTAATGGTTGACTTTATCGAGAGATCTGAAACTCTGTTCTAGGCCTGAGTCTTTTCATCAAACTGCACCCCATGCAATTCTGTATTCCTGAGCAGTCTCCTCTGGAGTGGTCCTTCACTGATAGGGGTGCAGATCAGCTGTCCTTGCTGTGCCCTAGTGTTCTCCCGGTGGGCCCATCTCTCCCACCTCTCGTGCTGCAAACACTTCCCGTGGGACAGGCCGTGCGCTGGTCCCTTGCAATGACTCACTGGCCTCTGAGTGGCTCCTTTGCTTCAGTTGTTATGGCTCCTCACTCCTATGTGAGTCCACAGGAACCCTATTAGTGGTCTTGCCATCCTGAGGGTCACCAAGGCCCTCTTCTCCCCTGCTGCCTCCAAGCAACTTCATCCAGAGGGCACAGCTGTAGCTTTTGCCTGGCTCCTGTTCCGTGTCCTCAGCAGCTCCAGCCTGGATGCAGCCGGGGCTTGAAATGGTCCAAGTGGTTTTTTCTTTCTCTCACCGTGGCTTCTCCTGCCTTCATGCACTCTGTAGGTCTCTCTTCCTCTTCCGCTGAGCTCTAGTGGCCCCAGCTTGGCTGTCATTGCTTTTTTATAGTTGTAAATTGGTTGATTTGTGGCAAAGAGTGACACTGGTGACTGTCTATTCTGCCATCTTGACCAGAAGCCGCAGGGCACATTTTTATGGCTGCTTCACAAGTGACCAAGCTCAAGTGCTAGTCCCTTTGCCGCTCCTCTCCCCTCCTGCTTTCTATTAAACAGTCTGCCTTTGGCAGTAGAACAGATGAGTTAATAAGCATCTTACATCTATGGCACACCAGACTTCTTTAAGTCTGGGTATGTGCTAGTATCTTAGGGCCCTCTGAAATCTAAACTTAAGATCTAACATTTATGGAGGTTGATTGACAGTTTATTAAATTGTTCTCATGACAATAGAATACATAGAAATGTTTATTATACATTTCTCATTTATAACTTGCCCTCTTTGGAAAACACTTGAGGTTTCTCCTTAGAATGTTATTATATTATCCTACACACTAAAAAGCCTTTTTAATTAAATGTTTATAGCTATAATATATCAAGTATGGGGAAAAACAACTAAGAATTTCAACTGCCTTCTTATCTGATTTACCAAGGAGTGATGAATGATGGGACATGAAAAGGGGAAGAGAATAAGGAAGAACAGGCAGGGATTTTCATTTGTGGCTCTGTTCTGTTTAAAGGTGGGTGTCTGACATCTAGAAAGGCAAAACTACAGGTACAGAAAAGAAATCAGTGGTTGCCAGGAGCTGTTGACTTCAAGGAGACATGGGAATTTTTGGTGGTGCTGACACTATTCTATATATTGTGGTGGTAGTTACACAACTGAATATGTTTGTCAAAACTTGCAGAAATGTACTCTAAAAAGGGTGAATGTTATTGTATGGATATTATACCTTAATTTTTAAAAAATTTATGGCACCTGAAGAAATTTCAGAATAAAGAGGAAAGTTTGTTTTTTATCATTGGCAAAGCCAGTTTCCTAATGTAACATTTGACCTGTTGACATTCTGGTGAGTAGATGTGTTGCTATCTTGCATCTTCTTTTGTTGTCCAGAAGTTTTAAAGTAAAGTCATATTCTTGGAGATGCTAGGAAAATCTGTTTGCTTAATTAGCTACTTTGTCAAGTTCATTGTGAAGAGTGATAAAGATCGCATCCCAGAATTGCAGAAGAGGAGACATCTTGACTCTGTGGCTGGAGGACATAAAGATCCACCCTTGTAAGTCTAGATTGGGTGGTGTCCCAAATCTGAATATAGCCATAGAGAATGTATAATGAATAGTGTGGCTGTTTATAATAAAACTTAATTTATAAAAACAGGTGTAGGCCAGATTCGGGAAACTGGCTGCACTTGTTTTTATAAAAGAAGTTTTATTATAAAAACAGCTACACCATTCATTATATATTTTCTATGGCTACTTTACCGCTACAATGGCAGAATTCAGCATGACAGAGATTGTATGTTTTACAAACCACGAAGTATTTACTGTCTGACTTTTTACCGATAGTTTGTCAATCCCTCGTCTAGAGCATAGCATTTAAAAATATGTAGAATATGATTGTGATATATTTTAAATGGACTTGCAAGGACTGAGCAGAGTATCATTATAATCATAGTAAGCATTTATTGAATGCTGAACAACTTGCCAGCTGTATGAAATATTTCATTTAATCTTTGCAACAGTGTGAAATAGGTACTATTTTTACAAACTGAGGCTAAGGTCAGAATAAGAAAACAGAGCTTTTAAATCACTCATGAATAGTAAGAAGCATGAATTTTCATGAAATTGGACTACAGTGAACTTTTTGTTAAATAGGAATCTTTCTGACATTGATCAAGATGGAAAACTCACAGCAGAAGAATTTATCCTGGCTATGCACTTAATTGATGTAGCTATGTCTGGCCAACCACTGCCACCTGTCCTGCCTCCAGAATACATTCCACCTTCCTTTAGGTAAGGAACATTTGGCTCTTGTAAGAAATTGTGTGCTGAGTACGTAAATTTCAAACTTGGCTTTGTTGACTGTGTGTTTATAGTGATTTTCATTCCTGGCAAGTAAATGAAATATCCATGAATTCAAGAGAATCTTTTTATCTAGGTTCTCTGTTAATCCTGAGCCTGTTCTGTTCTTCAAAGTACTTGTAGTATATTACTAAAACAATGATTGTTGATTTTTGTACCAACCTGTATAATCAAAGCTCACCAGAAATTTTAGGAACAGATGCTAGCATTGAAAGAGAAACCATATAAACCTGTATATAGAAAATAAAGCAAGGAGATTGTACTATGAATTCTCCATATTTAAGGGATAACAAAAATACTGGCAATGTAGAAGTTATAATAAGGAAGATAATTAAAGAAAATGATCCTGGTCTGAAACACAGTGTCAGTAGAGATGGCAAGAGAGTCCCCTGAGGTCCATTTGGGAGATAATCTGCCATACCTGATGCCCCACCTACACATGTGCATGCACACACACACTGTCTTAGACAGTTCTCTCTCCTGGCTTTAAACATAAAAGACGGATATGAGATCTTACAAGTACAAAGAAGAATGAAAGAAAGATAAGAATTTCTGTCCTGAGTCCTTGAACTTCAGGAAAGACTGGAGCAAAATCCCCCTAAAATGAAAGCAATAGAACCATCGCTGTCATCCCATCCGAGGTACAGGAGTGAGCTAAGGAAAGTATGACTATGTAGGAAGTGACGGGTAGCTGAGGAAGTATGCCTGTGAAATCCCACAGCTGCAGGAATCACTGCAAGTGACGTTTATCATTGGAAGCTGATTAAAAAGAAAGAGGGAGATTGTTTTCAAAGATCAGGTTAAAGGTATAAAGTGAAACTAGTCAGTGAGCTAAGTGATTTGTTTTAAGAACTATGAAGTACTAACATTTTGTGTGTTTATGAAGGGATGAGATGGAGAGACTTTGTAAAGGGAAGAGATACTGCCAATTAGCTGAGCTGCTGATCTTCTCTTGGAGAAATTTAAAGTTGCTTAAGAGAGTAATGATAATAGCAAGTAACACTGAGTCCTTATTATGTCCCAGGTGTTGTTTCTAGCCACTTTATGATTATTAACTAATTCAGTCCTTTGGAGTTTTTAATTTTGGTGGCAGTTCTAAACATTTTGAACAAGCTTGGCACTCAAGAGTCTGATGTTGTTCGAATACTCATTTTAAAAAAACCTCTTTATAAATGGAGAAGACCAAATCTTTATCTTTTCCTCACTATAAACGAAATTTGCTCCATGACTATGGTATAATCTTTGAAAATTCTTTTTCAAAATGTATCCAGTTTTACCTAGACAGCTTTATGTGAATCTTTTTCTTTTTTTCCCCACAATTACAGAAGAGTTCGATCAGGCAGTGGTGTATCTGTCATAAGCTCAGCATCTGTAGATCAGAGGTTACCAGAGGAACCAGTTTTAGAAGATGAACAGCAACAATTAGAAAAGAAATTACCTGGTAAGGCAGTCTTTATATTTAAGTTATATCATATTAGAGATTTTCTATCTCTGAGGCAAAGATGGCAGTAAAAATAAATTTAGCTTTTGACATTTTTGCTGTGCTCTTTTAACTGGCTTTAGTCAGGAAGAGACCCTTTCAACTATGCTTTTGGATTTGGATCTATGTAGAGAAATAGGAACATTATGTACTCTGCTAATGCACCCTTGTTCTAACTTTTAACTTGAAATCTGATTGCATAGTGCTAAACAGAAATTTTATAAATATTATTTATAGAATATAGAATACCAGAAACTGGTAAATGTTAAGGGAGTTGCTTAGGAGTATTGGAAACTCCTTAATAGCAGCAACCTGTTTTAAATTTAATGTGAGCTTGTTTTAAATAATCCTTATTTATAATGATAAATCTATCATACTATTAAAATAGTCTAAGATGACCATGAATTAGTAATGATGAGATGATAATGATACTAAGAATCAAATAAAATTTATTGTGGAGTCTCTTTATGTTAAATACCTTGTCAGTGTCATTTTGCTGCGTTTAAAGTGCTTGGCAGCTAATTAGTCTGCTCAGGATATTAGCTCTCTTAGTTTATTCTCTAAAATAATTTTGTTCACGGATGAAATACTTACTGCGAATGTTCTATGTGCAAGGCTGTGTTTTGACTAAGCAGAGAATCTAAATGTTCATAATACATGGTTTATGCCCTCTAGAAACTTGGATTTAAGACATCCCTATAAACAATCACAGGCTGGCTGGTTAGCTCAGTTGGTTAGAGTGCAGCCTTGTAACACGAAGGTCAAGGGTTCAGATCTCCATATGGGCCAGCTGCCCCTTCTCCCTGCCGAAAAAAAGCTCATATAAACAATCATTATAAATGTGATAAATTCCTTGAGAGTATTATACATGCACAGCAGAACATACTTGTGGCTGGTTGGCATAATCTAGGAAAGACACAGGAATTAAATCTCTGTGGAAGAGATCACAGTTGAGTTGCAACTTAAAGATGAATAGGGACACTATAATTGGAAGTGAGGAACATCAGAATTTCAGGGGTTTGTTTGTTGTTGTTGTTTGTTTTTATAATTTTCTGTTTTAATTTTGTTTTTTAAAGTTTCATTTTATTTATGTATTTGCGGGGTGCAATGTGAAGTTTCATTACACATATACATAATTTCAGGTGTTGATAGCAACAGGAGTAAATTCTCAATGGCAGATAAGGACAGGAATTGTTAGAATTTAGAAATTTTTGTTGGTAGTTGGCATTTATTTAAGATTTTGAACAGGAAGCAATATAATCAGAATATTTCATTTGGACATTCATGTTTTCAACAGCCATTTATTATGTGCCTTCTTTGTACTAGAAATAGTGCCAGATGCTGGAATTAAAAAAGATGTTTATCTCACAGATATGTACAATCAACTGTGTTTCAACAACAACAAAAAATGTTTAGAGATTTTCAGATTTTTTTCTAACTGAGATGAAATAAGCATAATATAAAATTGTTCATTTTAAAGTGTACTATTCAGTGGCTATCTTAGTTAGCTTGGGCTGCCATAATAAATACCATAGACTGGGTGGCTTAAACAGTGGAAATTTATTTCTCACAGTTCTGGAGGCTAGAAGTCCAAATTCAAGGAGCCATATGATTCGTTTTCTGGTGTGGGCTGTCTTCCTGGCTTGCATACAACAGCCTTCTCTCTGTGTCCTCACATGGCTTTTCCTTGGTGCATGCATGCAGAGGGAAACAGATCTCTTTCTCTTCCTCTTTTTATAAGGCCGCTAATCTCATAAGGAGGACCCTTATGACCTAACCTAATTCTGATTACCTCCCAGAGACCCCATATCCAAATACCATCACATTGGGGTAGTTGGGGCTTCAGTATATGAATTTGAGGGGTGAGGGACACAGACATTCAGTCCAGTCACAATGCTGTGAAACCACCACCTCTATTTTGTTCCAAAACATTTTCATCACCCCAAAGGAAAACTCCATATCCAGTCACTCCCCATTTCCGTTGCTCCCATACCCTGGTAACCACCAATCTGCTTTCTGTTTCTTTAGATTTGCCTATTGTGGATACTTCATATAAATGGAATCATATTGTACATGACCTTTTGTGTCTGGCTTCTTTCACTTAGCACAATATTTTTTAGATTCATCCATGTTGTAGCATGTATCATTACTTCATTCCTTTCTGTGGTGGAGGGACTTTTAAGGTGTCAGGGTAAAGAGGATGCTTCCTCCTCTAAATCACCAAAAATACAAGAAGAACAAGAACACCAAAACATGCTTGATATCTTTGATCTCTAGTCCCTGATGACAGTATGTGAGGGAAGTCTGTCCGATCTGTTTCTTGTTTTAAAGTAACATTTGAAGATAAGAAGAGGGAGAATTTTGAACGTGGCAATCTGGAACTGGAGAAACGAAGACAAGCTCTCTTGGAGCAGCAGCGCAAAGAGCAAGAGCGCTTGGCACAGCTGGAGCGGGCAGAGCAGGAAAGGAAAGAGCGGGAGCGCCAGGAACAAGAGCGCAAAAGACAACTGGAGTTGGAGAAGCAACTGGAAAAGCAACGGGAGCTAGAACGGCAGAGAGAGGAAGAAAGGAGGAAAGAAATTGAGAGGAGAGAGGTAAACGGCTATGGAGCAATCCTGTAATTAGTGTGTGAGTGGGCTCTCTCTCCCTCAATATCTCTCTGTCTCAGAATCATTCATTATTATTGATCTATTAATACAGTCTTTTTTCCCCTTTTTACAGTTCGATAGTTTTAATATATTTACAGAGTTGTGTAGCTATCACCACTATCTAATTCCATAGCATTTTCATCACCCCCAAAAAACACCTACTCAATAAGCAGTTACTCCCCATTCTGCTCTCCCAGTAGCCCCTTGCAACTACTAATTTTCTTTCTATCTCTATAGATTTGCCTATTCTGGATATTTCTTATAAATGGAATCATACAATTTGTGGCCTTTTGTGCCTGGCTTTCATTTAGCATAATGTTTTCAAGATTCATTCACATTGTAGTATAAATCTGTACTTTATTTCTTTTTATGGCTGAGTAATATTCCATTATATGGATATACCACATTTGTTTATCCATTCATCAGTTATTGAGGTGCTTCTACTTTTTGGCTATTATAAATAATGTTGTTATGAACATTTATGTACAAGTTTTTGACTAAACAGTCTTATAAGTGGTTTTCTATACTTTTTTCTCTGTATTTATACACCCATATAAAAAATATAAAGGTTTATATGTTGGAGAGGGTAGGCATTTTGTAATTTTTTTTAAAAACCACTGTAATGATATCATACCCATTATATTGTTCTACAAGCCAAGCTTCCTAAATTTGGTCCCATACCTGGATAGGGTCCAAGCCAGATCTCTTGTCTTTATTTCCAAATTTAGTATATTGCTACAGAAGCAATACCATGATTCTCTCGTGTGTATGAAATAGAAAGATGAGGAATTTTTCTTTATAAAAAAATAATACATTGGCTTTCTCTCCTAATGATTGCTTTAGAAAGCTTGTAGCCATAAGCTGCCTTTTATTCAGGCAGCTATACACAGATACTAACAAGATTTTAATTTTCATAATGGACAACCAAAAGATAGTCAACCTTCCCTTCTTAGTGTAAAAAAATTACATGTTAGAATATTTATTTTAACTTACTTAATAGACATTTACCATGTGCCAGGCATCATTAGTGCTGTATGTAAAGTGGTGACTAGATACTCTACCTGTCCTCCAGGATATTTTCAGTGTGGTCGAAAGACCAGTAAGTCACAGGCAGTTTCAATAAAGAGTGCCAGGTGTTCTGATATGTGCTCTATCTAGCAGTCATCGGGGTCAGTGTTGAGGAGAACTGACATGTCCAAAGAAATTACAGAAGCTTTTGTGGTAACAAGGAAATGAAATTTTCCTTCTTCTTTGTGAGTCAGTGTATTAGTCTGTTTTATGTTGCTATAACAAATACCTGAGACTGGGTAATTTATAAAGAACAGAGATTTATTTGGCTTACAATTCTGAGACAGCTGCATCTGGCACAGGCCTCAGGCTGCTTCTACTCATGGCGGAAAGCGTCAGGCAGCTGGCAGGCACAAGCAGATCACATGGCAAGAGAGAGAGAGGGGAGGTACCAGGGTCTTTTTAAACAACCCTCTCTTGAGGGAACTAGTAGAGCGAGAACTCCCTCATTAATCCCCCTCCCCCAGGGAGAGAATTAATCCATTCATGAGGGATCTACCCCTATGACTCAGTCAGTTTCCAACACTGCCACATTGGGGATCAAATTTCCATATGAGTTTTGGAGGGGACAACACATCCAAACTCCATCAGTCAGTAAATAAGAAAGAGCACTTTTTGTGTAGCACATCAAGTGTTCTTGAAAGCATAAGGAATGGAATTCCAGTGGTGAAATGATCCTGTCAGTTCTCATCTTATGTAAATACAATCATTTTAAATATTCCCTTTTTTCCCATAGAAGGAATATTGTACTTTTATAAATTTTTTGGTTTTTAGTATGATTGCTTGTAATGTTTAATAATATTTCATCCCTAAAAGGAAAGACTTACTAGATGTTACTTTTGTTAAGAGACATTGTATAGTGCAAAAGCTGAAAAATTAATAAATTGTCTGTCTGTAAATGTCACAGGCTGCAAAACGGGAACTTGAAAGGCAACGACAACTTGAATGGGAAAGGAATCGAAGGCAAGAACTACTAAATCAAAGAAACAAAGAACAAGAGGACATAGTTGTACTGAAAGCAAAGAAAAAGACTTTGGAATTTGAATTAGAAGCTCTAGTGAGTGAAGCTTGATTATGCTTTGGAAATATGCTAACACTGAACCATTAAAAATGGTAATAATTTCTATTTTTTTCATTTGTTAAAGAATGATAAAAAGCATCAACTAGAAGGAAAACTTCAAGATATCCGATGTCGACTGACCACCCAAAGGCAAGAAATTGAGAGTACAAACAAATCTAGAGAGTTGAGAATTGCTGAAATCACCCATCTACAGCAACAATTACAGGTGAGAAAAACATGTTCCTTAAAAGCTTTTAGGTTTATGTTCTTTTCTCTTAATTCATTTCATTTGTTTATTCACGTAAGAAGCATTAAACATCTATTGTGTACTAGGTGCTGGGAAGCAAAGATGCAGGAAACAATGTCCATGCCAAAAATGTGAGCTGTCAAATACACAAATTGAACAAATGTTTGCTGGGCACTGCTGTGTGGCGCTCTTGCAGGCACTGAGGCTACAGAAGTGAACTGCAGAGACGAGAACCCCATCTTCCTGGAGCTTATTTTACCCTGTGTTTAAGGAGGTCAGGACAGGCCTTTCTGTGGAGGTGACATTTGAGCAAAGAGTTGAAATCTCTGAGCAGCTAAGCCATGTGGATATCTGGCAGAGCAAACTCTAGGCAGAGAAACAGCAGTGCCAAAGTCCTGACGTTGTGAGTCTCCGGAATGTCATTTACAGCAAGGAGACCACTGTGGTTAGAGCAGATGGGGGCCAGATCAGACAGGATCTGTAGTCCAGCGACAGGTCTTTGGCTTTGCTGTGATAATTACAATAAATAAGTGCAATTAGGTACGTCAGAGGGATATGAGAGATATATGTATTGAGAATAGTTGTAGACACGATGGAGTACTATTAGTAGTTCTATGTTCATTTTATTGCCTATCCAAAGTTTCCTATTTTATTTTTTTCCTTTTATTGCCTATCTCCTGGTTTGGTATCAAGTATTGAACTATAGGGGCATTAAATTCATGTAAATATTATCTGCAGATCATCATATTGGAACTTTGGGACTCTTCATGACAGGTTTCTTTTGCCTAGCATGGCGTTTTTGAGATATATCCATGTTGCAGAGTTAACGATTAGTTTGTTTCTTTTCATCATTGAGTAGTATTTCCTCATTTGTCCATTCACCTGTTCATTAACATTCAGTTTCTTTTCAGTTTGGGACTTTTATGAATACAACTGTAATGAGCATTTAAGTACACGTCTTTATATGGAAATGTGTTTTACTTCTCTTGGGTAAATTTTTAGGAGTGGAATTATTGTGTCATATAAGTGTAAGTTAAACCCTATAAATAACTATCAAACCATTTCCAAAGGGTTTGTACCATTTTACATTCTAACCAGCAGTATGTGAGTGATACTCATCCTTGCTAATACTTGGTGTTATTATTTTTAATTTTAATATTTCTGGTGGGTGTGTAACAATATTTCATTGTGGCTTTAATTTGCATTTCTCTGAAGACTAATGATGTTGGGCATCATGTTATCTGTTTATTGGCATGTATCTTCTTTTTGTGTGTGTCCTTGTTGAAATGTCTAAACCAACTGTTTCAACCTCCTCCCTATTTGTGGGGGAAGGGTGTTACTTTTCTTACTATTTAATCATAAGAGTTCTTTATATAGAGGATACTTCAAAAAGTTCTTGGAAAAATAGAATTGAAAGATAATACAGATCTTTCCATGAACTTATTCTTTTTGTGGGGTTGAGGTGGCTGGCCTGTACTGGGATCCAAACCCTTGACCTTGGTGTTATAATACCATGTGCTAACCAACTGAGCTGACTGGCCAGCCCTTTCCATGAGCTTTTTACAGTACCCTCACATTCTTATTAATAAGTCTTTTTGTCATATACATATTTTAAAATATTTTCTTTCAATCTGTGGCTTGCTTTTCATTTTTTGTAATGGTGTTTTCCAAAGGGCAAAAGTTTAAAGTTTTGAGACAGTTCAGTTTACCAATTTTTTCTTACAGTGTTCATGCTTTTTGTGTTTTAAGAAATCTTTGACTACTCCGTGATTGCAAATATTTTCTCCCAGAAGTTTTATAGTTTTATATGTTTAGGTCTGTGTTGCATTTCAAGTTGATTTTTGCATGTAGTATAACATGAAGGCTGAGGTTCATTTTTTTCCGATACCGATACCCACTTGTTGTAGCACCATTTGTTGAAAACACTGGCCTTTCTCCCATTGAATTACCTTGGTAGCTTGTTGAAAATCAATTGGACGTTTTGTAGAGGTCTCTATTCTGGACTCGCTTCTGTTCCTTTGATTTATGTCCGTGCTTTCACCAGTACCTCACTCTGTTGATAACTATAGCTTTAAAATGATTTTTGAAATCACGTAGTGTGAGTTCTTTACTATTGTTCTTCTTTTTCAAAATTGCTTATGGCTTTTCTAGGTCCTTTACATTTCCATATAAATTTTAGAATTGGCTTATCAGGTTTTACAAGAATACTTAGATTTTTGTTGGTATTCCATTGAATTTATAGATTAATTTTGGAAGATTTAACATCTTAACGATATTGAGTCTTCTGGCATATCTCTCAGTTTATTTAGGTTATAAATTTCTCTAAGCAGTGTTTTGTAATTTTCAGTGTACAAGTCCTGTACATATTTTGTAAAGTTTATGCCTAAGTATTTTGTGGGTTTTGATGTTATCGTATATTGCATATTTTTGTTTCAATTTCCAGTTGTTATGCCAGTATATAGAAATAGAATTCGTTTTTGTATACTAACCTTGTTATCTGTTTTGTTGCTTAACTAATTTATTACTTCTAAAGGCTTTTTGTAGCTTCCTTAGGGGTTTCTATGTACATACATATGACATGTGTGAATAAAGACAGCTCTATTTTTTACTTTCTAAGCTGTATACCTTTTATACCTTTTTTTTTTTTTTCTTACTTCATTGACCAGGACTGTCAGTACTATGTTGAATGGAAGTGGTGACAGCTTTGTTCTGGATCTTAAGAGGAAAGCTCTTGCACGATTAAGTATGATGTTAACTAGGTTTTTATCAGATTTAGGGACTTTCCTTTTATTGTGCATGGGTGTTGAATTACTGTCAGTACTATGTTGAATGGAAGTGGTGACAGCCTTGTTCTGGATCTTAAGAGGAAAGCTCTTGCACGATTAAGTATCATGTTAACTAGGTTTTTATCAGATTTAGGGACTTTCCTTTTATTGTGCATGGGTGTTGAATTGGGTCACATGTATTTTTCTGCATCTTTGAGATGACGATATGTGTTTTTTCTCCTTTATTTTGTTAATATGGTGATTTATATTAATTGCAATTTGAATATTAAATACACCTTCCATTTTTGGGATGAACTTCACATGGTCGTGGTATATTGCCTTTTATAAAAATATTTTACTAGATTCAATTTGCTAGTATTTTATTAAAGATCTTCATTTAAATTTATAAGGGATATTGATTTGTAATTTTCTTGCAATGTCCTTGTATATTTTTGGTATCACAGTAGTGCTGGCCTCAGAAAATAAGTTGGAGAGTACTGCTTTCTCCTCTATTTTTCTTAAAATGTTTGTGTTGAAATGGTATTTCTTCTTTAAATTTTTGGTGGCGTTCACCAGTGAAGGCTTCTGGGCCCGGAGCTTTTTTAATAGGGCTATTCAGATTTTCTATTTCTTCTTGAGTTTGTTTTAATAGTTTGTATCTTTCAATGAGTTTGTTCATTTCATGTAAATTATCAAATTTATTTGCGTATAGTTCACAATATTCTCTTATTACTCTTTGCTAGTTTGTAGTATCCATAGTGATATTCCTTCTTTCATTCCTGATATCGATGATTTGTGTCCTCTCTCTATCATTCTCTCTCCCTGCCTCTCTTCCTCCTCCTCCTCTTCCTCTTCCCTCCCCACCTTCCTTCTTCTCCCCTTCCTCCTGATCTTCTTCCTCCTCCTTCTTTTCTTGATCATTATAGCTGGAAGTTTGTTGGTTTCATTGATTTAAAAAAAATAAAAATTAAAAAAAACCAGTCTCTTGGCTTTATTGATGTTTCTCTATGATATGTCTGTTTTCTATTTCATTTACTAGTGCTCTTTTCTTTATTGTTTTGTTCCATTTACTTATTTTGGGTTTAATTTTTTGTGTGTGTGTCCAGTTTTATAAGGAGGAAGCTTAGATAATTGAATTTGGAACTTTCTTCATTTCTGTATTTCATTTTAAGCTATAAGTTTTCTTCTAATCACTGCTGTAGCTATATTCCATAAATGTTTAGTATGTTGTATTTTTTTATTCATTCAACTCATAAACTTTTTTGATTTCCTTTGTGTTTCTTCTTTGACTAATGGGTTATTTAGAATTGTGCTGTTAGTTTCCAAATATTTGTGTTTTTTACAGATATCTTATTGGCTTCTGGTTTATTTTATGATCTGAGAACATACTCTGTATGATTTCAGTCCTTTTTAACTCTTGTAAATTTATTGAGACATGGCTCAGCACATGATGTCTTCTTGGTGAATATTCCATGAGTACTTAAAAAGATTGTATACTCTGTTGTAGTTAGGTGGATTGTCCAATAAGTGTCAGTTAGATCAAGTTGATTCATGATAGTATTCAAGTCTTCTGTGTCCTTACTGATTTTATGACTTTTATCAGCTTCTGAGAGAAGAGTGTTGAAATCTCGACCATTGTGGATCTGTCTACTTTCCTTTCAGTTCTGTCAGTTGTTGTTTCATGTATTTCGGAGTCCTGAGAAAGTCCTAATCAATTTGAGATTTTAGGATATGAATGTATAAAGAAAACAGTGTCAGAAGTTGATAGTTTTAAATTATATAAATTGTTTTAAAATATTAAAAAGTGCATTTTATACCTTTTAAAAGTATATTCTTCTGTATGATAACTATCTTTATGTGTCTTTCATTAACTATTGATGAGAAATTTCACAAAATATTCCCCTGGAAAATTTAGAGGTAAAGGCTATGTGTTTTTTTTTTTTTTTTTTTTTTCTTTTGTCTTTTTCCGTGTCCAGCAACGGATCGCAACCCTCAGTGTTGCCCCCGTACCGGACCGGGGACCGGCAACGGGATCGCAACCCTCGGTGTTGCCCCCGCACCTCGCTCAGCCAGTGAGCGGGAACCGGTCCGCATGTGGGATCCGAACCCTCGGGCGGGAGCGCCGCCGCGCTTCCCAAGCGGCGCACTATCCAGTGCGCCACCGGGCCAGCCCAGGCTATGTGTTTTTTTATTATCTTGTATTATCACTGAATGCTGTGTGACCAAATATATTTTTATTATTATTTAACATTGGGGCTTAGAATGTTCAGTTATTGATGATAAAATACAAATAAGGGTTTCTGAAGAAATAGTGAAGTGCAAAATAATACACGGTTTGAAGAAAGAAAGGTACATAAGTTGGCAACGAGATATTGTTTCCCTTTTCTTACAAGGATTAGCAGTTACAGTTGTCTGTTAATATCCATGGGGGATTGATTCCAGGATTCCCCGCAATACCAAAATCCACGGGTGCTCAAGTCACTTATATAACATGGTGTAATATTTGCATATAATCTACGCATCTTCCCATATATCTTAAATCATTTCTAGATTACTTATACTGCCTAATGCAATGTTAATGCTCTGTAGATAGTTGTTATACTGTATTGTTTAGGGAATAACGACAAGGAAACAAAAGTCTACATGTTCAGTACAAGTGCAACCATCCAGTTTTTATTTTCCAAATATTTTCGATCCATGGTTGCTTGAACCCACAGATGTGGAACCAATGGGTATGGAGGGCCAACTGTACTTGTTCTGCAGATGAGTCTTTCATTTTGTTTTGAGTTATTTTAAAAACAGGTTATACATTTTATTTATTTATTTTTTTATTTTTATTTTTTTTCCTTTTTGTCTTTTTTCGTGACCGGCAACGGATCGCAACCCTCAGTGTCGCGCCCGTACCGGACCGGGACCGGCAACGGGATCGCAGCCCTCCGTGTTGCGCCCGCACCTTGCTCAGCCAGTGAGCGGCCGGTCTGTATGTGGGACCCGAACCCTCGGCGGGAGCGCCACCGCGCTCCCAAGCGGCGCACTGTGTTCTGAGCCAGGCTTCATCTTGATATTTCACTGTTTGTCTTGGTTTGGAAAGAAAACTTTGGAATTGGGTAAGGGCCTTGCTTTAGTTCAGGGAGGAGAATAAGAGAAGGAGAAACTCAGAAGGCTCTGTTCTTTTGGGAAAACAATCTAATATGTGTATTCTGTTTTGTCAAGATTGTTTTTTTTTTTTTTTTTGGTGGTATAGATTATTCATAGGAGAAGATGCTTCCAAATTTTCTCAAGCTAAATCTCTCTACCATTCAGACATATAGTACATAAAAATTTATTCCACATAAGCTAGTCTGTATCTAAAGGTGGTTGTTCCAACAGAGACTGGTTCTTATCCTCTGATGAAAATTTTTAATTAAGGCATTTTTATTTTTTCAACCCAAAAGCTTATACATAGAGATAATTTTTTTCAAGGTAAAAATAAAAGTCAAATGTTCCTTGTTATCCTGGAAAGGCTGCCATTTTACTAAAATGTGTAGTAACTATACAGGATAATTTCAGCTGAACTTAAGCAAATACTGTTCTTGGCAATTTATCCATGAAGACTCCAAACAGCCTTGTACAGTATGGTTAAGTTTTTTCCTTATGTCAGTTAAAAAAATAGTTGGTTTAAGACTTTTGTGTACCTATTTAAAATTCCATCCTGTGTGGTAGCAAAACATATAGCAGCTGAGATGCTAGGTGTTAAAAATCTTTTTGGGGCCGGCCTGGTGGCGCACTGCTACAGTGCGCCGCTTGGGAGTATGGCGGCGCTCCCGCCGAGGGTTCGGATCCCACATACAGACCAGTTCCCGCTCACTGGCTGAGCGAGGTGCGGCCGCGACACTGAGGGTTGCGATCCGTTGCCGGATACCAAAAAAAAAAGACAAAAAGGAAAAAAAAAAATCTTTTTGATTTCTGTTTCCAATTTCAGGTATATCGTAAACCAGTGCTTAGCCCTACTAAGTATCAGTGTTCAGCACAGAGTACTTGAATAATTCCTATTTAAACTTCTGAGTTAGTTTACAAACAACAAGGTCACAGTATTTGCATTTGTGCCCAGTACAATTAAATGATCATTACTTCGGTTCTCTCTGCTGAGACATACTTAAAGTACATTTTTTAAAGCTTATAAATATCCAGTAAGTCAACAGAAATATCAAGGGCAGTATAACTATCCTAACTTTATCTTAGTAAATAGCATTTGGCAGAGTTAATAATTCATTGGCAAAAATGCAGGAGCCACCCTGAGTAGCCATTAGATGCAGTTTCAGAGGATTTAGGGTGAGATTAGAAGTCTTTGTGGGACGAGAAAACTGACTTAAGCTCTGTCTGCATGTTGAATATAGACATGGTCGTTTTCCCTGCCACTCATTATTCTTTTCCTCCTTCTCCTAGGAATCTCAGCAAATGCTTGGAAGACTTATTCCAGAAAAACAGATACTCAATGATCAATTAAAACAAGTTCAGCAAAACAGTTTGCACAGTAGGTGTTTTTTTTTCTAAAGTTGATCTTTCCTTTTTTACTGGTAAGAATTTCCTTAAGTGAAATGAGAACCTGAAAAACATTTTCCTCACTGCCAGTTAAAGTTTTTCTTATCTTGCAATGTTTGTCCTTAAATAGGAGATTCACTTCTTACACTGAAAAGAGCCTTAGAGGCAAAAGAACTCGCTCGGCAGCAGCTACGAGACCAACTGGATGAAGTGGAGAAAGAAACTAGATCAAAACTACAAGAGATTGATATTTTCAATAATCAGCTCAAGGTAACTATGCTATGTGTTCCTCCATGTATGTCCTACCCTTTCATTTTTCTGACAGTCCAGATGATTAGTTGATATTTACTCCCAGGCAGAAAAATTTATTATGCTGGTTTGTCAGCCTTGGGGAAAGCCTTTTCATTTATAAATGAATATTATACAATCTAAATTGCATTTTTCTCCTTTAAACTATAAAAATAAATTTGGCATCTATAAATTAGAGCTGAGTGAAGGGCCCCAGCATAACATCTATCTTTAACCCGAATTATATTTTTATATATCTCCATCCCTTTGTCTATTTATAACCACGTCAAGTTGAATTCCAGAAGCTAGGCTCTAAATGCTTTATCTTTCTTATATTCTTTGAAGACTACTAAAAGGGATTGGTTTTCTCTTTGAAAACTAAGAATTTTTCTGCCACGTCTTACCTTCAAGATTGTGCTTAAATGTAGATCTTTATTTTGTTACGTCACATTATTAAAGTTTATTGTTTAGTGGAGTTATTGCTTTTGTCTGTGTGGCAGAAGTGGTGTATGGTTTTGTCACATTTACACAATAAAACTCAGGAAAATGCCAAAGCTCTGAGGGAATGTGAAATGGTTAGATCATAGCCTCTTTCTGATTTGGTGTTTTCGATTTAACTTTACAATTTAATTATCTTAAGAATGTTAATTCTTATCTTGTAATAAAACCAGAATGCAAACAGCTCATTTCTTATATATAATAATCATATGCTATTTTAGATTTAAGTAGATACTGGAGTTTCTATCAATTATGTTCTTATAAGAAATTGGATGTTATACTTTTTCCCCCTAAATGTTTTTTTTTCCTTTCTAACTTAAAATTCTTTATACTTGATGCTGGCCAATTTATCTTTTGACATTAGGGAGAAGTAAAACTCCTATTCTTTATTGCTAAAAAAAAACTTAAAAAAATTAAAAAGCATATTTGAGATTTTTAGTTGATCTTTGTATTGAGATTCTAGGCCAAATTGTCTAGACATCTGAATTTGAAGTATTTGTGCTGTTCTTTCAGAGTATTAGGTAATGAATATTTTCTCAATTGTACAGTTCCAGGAAAGTGCTCTTAGGGGAAATATGATTTGAGCCAACTTAGTGTTTTTCCTCACTTTGCTTTCATGCTTATGCACACTGTGTGTGTCCACACCATATATGTTCTATATTTGTACATATATGATTGTATATGGATGTCAGTATTGGAAGTACAGCTGTAAGTTCTCCATCCTTAGAATAAGTACAATAAAAATGCTCACATTAACTCTCATTCTGACTTGTCACTGTTTTAAGCAAAAGGAATTTAACACTGTTAAAAGCTTGTAGTGCTTTTTAATAGTCTCTTGGAATATAAACTAAGTAGTATTCAGCTATCTTATTATCCCAGGTTGTAGTACAGGTTTCTGCCTTGATGTAAAGATTCCATTTTCTAGAAATTTGACTCCCCAAACAAGATTCAAGTATTAGAAAATGATATTCCAGTGGGAAACTTTTGATAAATGCCTAGATTTATGGATTAAATAATTTTGGCAATTGAATTGCTGTTGACAGTGTTAAATGGAACGCCCTTTAAATTTGGTGCGAGCCACTCTTGCTGTGTTTAACTAACTAATGCTGCCTTCAATATCAGAGAATTCCTTCTTTCCACTAGCCTTTTAAACATCCATTTGTAGGACTCAGTGAATATGTTATGTTGTCTTATAGTTATTATTTCTAGTATTTCTCTCAAACTTGGTGGAACCAAAACAGAAACAGTTAAATGGAAGATTCAAAAGATTTATAATTTGATTGAGGCAACTCAGAGGCAGATTTAATGTTTAATCTTTTTAGTATCTCCTGCCTAGTTTTCTTTGTTGTAGACACACTGGAAATTATGAAGTACTTTTTCTGACTTTAGAGAGTGTATTAACTAACAACTATACTTTCTTATATGTTGAGATAGACAGGAAGAGCCAGAATCCTTACCCTCTGGATTTCTTTGATGCACCTATTGAAATGGCAGTGTGTTTAGAGCATCCATACTGATAATGCAAAATGACTTCTCTCTTTCTGGGAGTGAAATATTGGCAACTGTCCAGTCATTCCACACATCTAACCTGATGGTGTGTGAATTTGCTGTATCCTAAACCTTCCTTTCCCAAAAGGAAACCAGCTGGAGAGTGTTGAAAAGGAATTAGGACTTAGCAGTTGTATTTCATGTTCATGTAGATTGTTCACCTGGAAGAAGAAAATGCATCTCACTCAGTACAGGCTAGTATAGTGACACTGGAGAGTGCAGGATTTTAAAATTAGTTGATTAGGATACTAAACCTATATTAAATGGCTGGCCCCATGAATAATAACTGTTAACAAAAAACCGATTCTCAGTTTTATGGTTTTTGGTGGAAACAAAACAAAACAAAACAAAACTACTTGCAGTAAGTCATTCACTTACTTTGATGCACACTCAAAGTCATGTCCAGTGTCTTAGGTATATAGGTCATGTAGGGAGTAATCGTCCTCCTAATTTAGCCCAGAGTCTGAGATAGAAGACAGTAATAGGAAAGTATATGTATATTCAGTTTCTTTGAGAAAGAGTTTAGAGAGTAAGTATATTTTATCTTTTTAACTTGTTTTAAAAAAGAGTATACAATCTGGTTTAGTCCTTTCTTCCAGAATGTCTAGTTCAGATTCATTCTTCTTTTGAGGTTTTCTCCCATTTCCTTCAGTTTAAGAAGATTTATAGTCTTGCCTTCCCTACCCAGAAATCTGATCATCAATGATGGAAATTCTCAAGTCATTCATTAAAGAGGAAAAAAATTATTATTATAGTCAAGTAAACAGGTATTTGTTTCATATAAGAGTAAAATATGGAAAATATAAAGTATACTTAAAATTATGGTCAACTGTCATTGAGTGGCTCCAGATTTAGCAGCAAGGTCTCTAGAGTCTTGACCTTTAGGTTTCTATCTGATCTCATAGAAACTGAGGGCTCATTCTTTCCTTTTAGAAAAGGCTATTTTTCCTTGTATTTTAATAAATATTTGCTTTATTGGCATGATATTTACATATTCAAAAAAGATCCCAAAATGTAAGTGTCTTTCTAATTTATCATCTCAAACCAAGAATTACTTGAGAAAAGAAACAGGAATCTTACTGTAGTGAATAAACTTTGCTTTTGCTTTTTTTTTTTTCCTTTTTTGTCTTTTTTCGTGTCCGGCAACGGATCGCAACCCTCAGTGTCGCGCCCGTACCGGACCGGGACCGGCAACGGGATCGCAACCCTCGGCGCTGTTTTTTTTTTGCTTTTTTGTCTTTTTTCGTGTCCGGCAACGGATCGCAACCCTCAGTGTCGCGCCCGTACCGGACCGGGACCGGCAACGGGATCGCAACCCTCGGCGCTGTTTTTTTTTTGCTTTTTTGTCTTTTTTCGTGTCCGGCAACGGATCGCAACCCTCAGTGTCGCGCCCGTACCGGACCGGGACCGGCAACGGGATCGCAACCCTCGGCGCTGTTTTTTTTTTGCTTTTTTGTCTTTTTTCGTGTCCGGCAACGGATCGCAACCCTCAGTGTCGCGCCCGTACCGGACCGGGACCGGCAACGGGATCGCAACCCTCGGCGCTGTGCCCACGCCTCGCTCAGCCAGTGAGCGGGAACCGGTCTGTATGTGGGATCCGAACCCTCGGGCGGGAGCGCCACTGCGCTCCCAAGCGGCGCACTTAAGCAGTGCGCCACCAGGCCGGCCCGCTTTTGCTTTTTAAATAAGTCTATGGAAAAAAAGAGAGTGTGGGAGAAGAGGAGAAATGATAGCACCCTGAGCTATTGAAGCTCTTGAACTAGAAATTCCCCATTGTCAACCTTTGTACTTATGCTACCTTTGATATGAATTGTACATTTTAGCTTTTTGATGATCAAATGAAATATTAGGCCAGTGAATTAACCAGAAATAATTGCTTTTGTTAGTGATTATTGTTAGCGTGAATTAATACCTCTCAAAATAGTTTTAATTCACTGGATCAAATGTATTTACCATAAATCTCTGCTTTTAAAATGTATTCTATATACAATAATGTTTTATCATATTAAATCAGTTGTCTTCTCAAATTCGTGTTCCAGAAATGTCAACTTAAAAATGATCAATTATCTATGACTTTCTCTTTATACCTCAGTTTACAGGAAAATCAAAACTCTCAACTTTAAGGGCACATTGAGACATTCTAATAATTGTTTTTCTTACATATGATGCTTACCTATAGGTATAAAATTATGTCCTAACAATTATCAAGTAACATTACTGATACGGACTTTTAGGACAGTACTCTTGACTTCATTTTGCCCTTGACAATGTTAGCAGTTACTGTAGCAGTTTTCCTTGGCACTGATAGCCTAATGTTTTATATTTTAATATCTCAACTATAATACCAAGTAGCAGCATAAAGTATAGCTCGTAGTTTGTAAGGTTCCATTGTATACCAAATAAAGAGAATACGACACCCAAGATTTTGTGTTTCATGTTGAAAAGTTGAGTCCTTGTTGGTTCCTGTTTAGTTGCTGTGTACTGGACACATCCTAATGTGAATGGCCGTTTACATTTGAGCATTTCTTTCTTCCAGTCAGTGGCAATGGAGGAGGCAGTGTGGCAGTGCCTGGCAGTTCTCCTGGGCTGCGTCATCCACTTAGACTTCTTTCTAAAGGTCTCCATGCCCTACTCAGGCAATGCACATCTTTCTCAGACTAAGAATGATGAACCATCTCCAGCTCTGTGCTTCAGTTTCCCCTACGCAGATGAGTGCTCAGTGTCTAAGATAGCATTTACCATGAAGTACTAAGCCTTCTTTGTAAAAGTTGGTAATGATTAGTTATTATTAATCTTGGAGTATGAGTGAATCTTTCCTCTTAACAAGTTGTGTGTGTGACTTCTAAGCTCTGAATTAAAAACTGGACAAGGTACTGTATACTGTAGTCTTGTCTTTATGACAGCATTTTAGATAATTGAATTTGCCACTGTTAGCAAAAATTTGAAAGATAGCACTTGGTTATTATTTGAGTCTATGTGCATATTTCCATTATGTGGGAAACAGTATTATGGTCAGCATACTATTTCAAAAGTGGATACTATTTCTTAGCAAAATTTGAATATTTAGGACTAATTCAGAATTGGAATTATATTCCTTAATATACTTGGGAAATCCGAGCTTCCTTAATTAAACACAAACACTGTTAAAAATATAAATTCTCCCCGTAATGATACCTGATAAAAATTGTTCCTAAGAATTGACTTGTGTTGAAATGAGAATGCCAGTTATAGTAAATAAGGTCATTTGCTCACCTAAGGCTTTTATGCTCTTGGTTTCAGACACTTGCTTTAATGGCAGGCTCATGCAGTGAAAGGCAAAATGTTAAGCAACTAGGGGGAAAAAGAAAGGAGCTGGAGAAAGAACTGCAGAATGGAATAAGAAGTCAGGAAAAAATGCATGTGAAGGGAAACAATGAAGGGAAGAAAAAGATCCAGAAAGAGGAGATGCAGAGCAGCAAGAGAAATCAGTGTGAATTCAAATAACATTGCTTTCTCATTATTAGTAAAATAATGTTTGGCTTTTTCATGGTTTGTTTTCTTATTTTGCTCAAGATAAAATTTTATTTGTACCTGTATGATCCTTTGGAAAAGACATCTTCTGCACAGGAGTAATAAAATCCTTTAACTCTCATCCTGACTCTCATTACTTGTGATTGTGGAACTTTATACAGATTCCTCAAATATAGACAAATAATTAGAACACTCCCAAGGCTCAAAATACCTAAACAGAAGTTGTATGTTAGATTCTATGCCATACCAGTAGGCTTGTTGGTTGGTTGGTTGAGTTTTGTAGTTAGAGTGTGGGTTTTTTTTTTCTCTTTTCAAGACTAAAAAATATTTACTAAAAGGTCATTTGGAAAATGGAGGAAAGAACTTAATCTTTAGAAAAAAAATGTTTTCTTCTGTCTTTTTTTTATTCTCTTGTTTAGCTAAACTAATTGACAGTTTTATACTTTAGAATGACAGGCATTTAAAATAATACAATATTGCTTTGTGAATAAAGCTAAAACATTTGGGGGAAAGTTTAGATTTGCAAGACAAACTAGAGTCACTTTTCTCTTTCTGGAAATATAAGGGTACTTAGCAAAGCCTCATGGGGGAAGATTCTTAATTACCTATTTCTGTTGCAGAGAAGAGAGGATGTTATAGCTCTTCTCTCCCTACCGCTTCACACATAAACACCCTGTGCCCCAATTTCCCATAGCACTTAAGAGATGATACATTGACTACCAATTTGTGCCATGGGGAAGGGGACTTACTATTTGGTTAAATATTGTCTTCTGATTTACAACTAATATTTAAATGTGTTTATAAACATTAGTATACTTTTTCTTAGAATTGAAATAACCAATCAATATATCTTTTTTAAATACTTCTCCCACTTTTAATGCAATAAGAATGAATAAACTTTATAATTTTGTGATAAATGGAATATCAGTGTACCTTGATTTGGGTACAATTTCTATGTTCTAAAATAGTTATTTTTTAGATTTTCCCACAAAGGTACAAGTTTCCCTATCTTTATTGGTTTTTTTTTTTTTCTTTTTCCTTTTTGTCTTTTTTACTGACCGGTAACGGGATCGCAACCCTCGGTGTCACGCCCGTACCGGGGACCGGCAACGGGATCGCAACCCTCGGTGTTGCGCCCGCACCACGCTCAGCCAGTGAGCGGGAACCAGTCTCCACATGGGATCCGAACCCTCGGCGGGAGCGCCGCTGCGCTCCCAAGCGGCGCACTCTCCAGTGCGCCACCGGGCCGGCCCTGGGTTTGTTGATTAGCTTTCTTTGATAGGTTTTGATTTGTTTCACAATCCCTTAATTGGGAAAAGTTAATGTATTTTAAAATTCAAAAGATCTTTTATAAATTTTGATACTGTGTGCTACATATTATCCCTTAACACCTGAAATTTCTGATGCTGGTACCTACATCAGTTTCCTATGAGTTCAATTTAATATTAACAGAACAAAAATTATTATAAATATGACCTATGTCTTAAACAATTTTATTTTGATTTATGGTGTTAAGTTCATGAATTTCAAGTAATTAATCAAGGTATGTTTGTTTTTGTCTCTTATTTCCAAGAGACAGCCTGAGGCAAAAACCAAAACCAAAATAATCCTTCGAAACAATTAGGTATCCAAATTAGCAAATAAATTTCACAGGCCTCTATTGCTAGTTTATTATTTTCTTTTCATGAGCATTTATGCAAAGTAATGTTTATGAAAATGAATCCCATACAGATTGTTTAGGTGGATACTTTATATTTCAAGTAACATCACTTCATATAACACGTCTATTTGTTAGTGTCTCTATGACCAAATGGAGGAGAAACAGGCACCGTTATTAAGTTATTCCGTGCCCCTTAGCATAGCAATAGAACCAACAACGTCTTCAGTAAACTTGAAAGTGAGCCATATTTCTTAGTGGTAAAATAGTTGGATCTTTTTAGGTATTCAATTTGTCAAGCATATTGCTTTTGAAATACTTTGGCTGTATGCTATAAGATGTCCAAAGATGTTTTATGGTTTAAATATCTTAGTTCTTTAGGGGAAATAAGTGACTTTTCCTTCTTTGGTCTAGGGAAGAAAATTAAAAACAAGCTGATTTTTCATTTATCTTAGCAAATATAGGACAGTATCTTTATTTGTCAATAATTTTTTATTGTGGTTCATAATCTGTGTTCTATCAAAGACCCTTTTGAGATAGTAAAATCTACGAGCTTTCTTCGCCAGAAAAATGCCTTGCTTGCAGTTTCAGTGTTCACAGAGCTGAAGCTAATTGATGGACCCTGGACAGGAAATTCTGCTGTATGTCTTTAGAATTCTGTATATGTTATTGGTGATAAAAATCTTATTATTTTAATTTATATATACTACACATTTTAAAGTTTTGTTTTTCCCATATAAGTTTTTATTTGTAACATGTAGCTAAGACTTCTGGAATGCTTGTTTAACAATTTCTTATTTATTAAGAAATTAATTATACTTTATTAGAAGATAATGTTGAATTATTGCACACTATGTCTAGTGTAAAACATATGCTACACTTGAATAGAACTCATAGAGGAAAAATCAACAGAGCTGTACACCCAATACCATATTGCTAGATAAACATCCAGCCAAGAAATATGTGATTGCAGAGTTACTGATTCTAGAAAAAAATAGGTTAATTTTAGGAAGAGCCACAAGTGAGATACTACTGAGTTTTGATTCTTAGTAATTTCTTATTTATTCTGTTTTTACCTTTGTTATAGTAGAGACATAACTGACAAAGTACATGTGGATTTAATAGAATTTGCCAGGTCACTTTAATCGGGTTGCTCACCAGCAAAAATTGATACAGTTAGTGCAGTGAAGTTTTTCTTAGGTACTTCTCCTAATAGTTCACTTGTTTCATAGGTAAATAAAGAATTTAATGACACCAGATTTATTTTTCACCTTGAAATATTTTTCTCTGAAAGAATTAAGACAGTACTTTTAAGTAACTGTAATTGTGCTCGAGTAACAGTATAGAAAAAGAATGAGTGTGAAAGAACTCTGCAAGGGCTTTGTTAATGGCACAGGAAGGCAAGTCACTTACTAGTTTTTAGTGCGTATTCCTTCATTCTATAGGTTGCCTTCTCAGAAGTTCAACTTTTCAAAAAGTTTATCAACTTAGGAATCATCTGTGTTCTGCTTATTTTGATTCATACCATCTTAAACTCCCAAGTCCAAGAAAAGAGAAGACCCAGAATGCCTGCCTATGTGTAGCATCTTGATTTCCCTACCATTGTTTATCTCTGCAGTGTTTGACTTGGATGAAGGAAATGATAGAAAAACTTTGCAGTTTTCAAATCTGGATCATAAGGTGCCAGAGCCTTCTGTTACCTTATCTGACATCTGTTATTTTATGATTCCTACAATCTCTGCTCCTTGGAAGTATTTAAAGCCACAACTTATTTAGACAGTTCCAAAGATGAGTTCAGCCTATTCTATAATGCTGCTGCTATACTCAAAAGGAAATGTATATTTTAGTTGTTAAATATCTTCCTCCATGTATTTGATATATTTTTTAAAATTGTTTTTAAAACTGTCTCATTGGCATGATTTTTTTCCATGGGTTCTTTAAATTCGCTTCTTATTGCTTATCATTTTATAGTGCCTCCTGACACATTGCTAGCTTTACTTCCATCTGTCTTTACTTTGTATCTGGAAATTAATGATCTGTAAATCCACATCCAATTACTAGAGCCCAGTATAGAAAGGAAATGCTCAGTGTAATTCTTTGGAAAAATGATACATTGGTACATCATAACCAGTGTCCATTCTGGTTGTGCAGTACCTGTTGTTAAATATTTTGAATACCACTCTGCTTATAAATACATTTTTCTTGGATGAAATGAAATGAAACTGTCTTTTTAAAATATATAATCAGGTTTCTGAACATCAAGCTGAAATGTTCTTCCTCCCTTGTCATTTCTTACTCCTTTGTATTTAGTTTCAGATTGGGGTATTTTGTTTAGGTCTTTTTGCTTTATTCTTATAGTAAGAATAAAACCTTAAATAAAAGAGACACTGAAATCCAAGAGTACTTCAAAAAGTTCATGGAAATATTCATATTATCTTTTAATTCTATTTTTCCATGAATTTTTCAAAGTACCCTCGTAAATAAAGAATATGTTTTCATATGATGAACAGTGTCTAAGAATTTAACAGATCCTAAAGCTAAAAGAAAACCTAAAGACCATCTGCTTTGATTCAGCTGCTGGCCCATGTCAAGGACCTGAGATTTGGTTTCCAGGTTTCTTGGTTGCCAGTTCAGTACCTTTTAATTATAGCCTTTTGCCTCTGAACCTATTCAAGAGTTTAATGTTGTTGAAAATGCATTTTTTAAATAAGAATCAATGTAAATAAGTCACTTAGGGTGACTGCCACTGGGCTAATGATTGATTAAGGCCACTACCATCTGGTAGTGCTGGGTGTTGACTTATGGGGCTCTGGTCCCTCTCTTAGGACGTTTAGAGTTTGATTTAATACCACTACAGTTCTCATTTTCCTATCAAGATATGAACTTCAGCCAAGAGTGAAGATTACTTTTAACAGCAGGAATGGCCCATTATTCCATTTGTCTCTGAAATATCAAGTCCAAAATATTAACCAGGTTTTGCATTCATATTATTAGAGAATATTTATTCTTGGTTACAAATTATTATGAAAACCAATAGAACTTATTTTTTAAACATATTAAAATTAAGTTTATATCCCATGGTATCGCAGTGAGAAAGATAATGAAGAATGGAATTTATTTTGCCTAGTGTTGATTTTTTCCTCTAGGTCAGAATTTTAAAGAGTCAGAGTGAGGCTTCGTCATTACTTTCCAGTTTTTATTCTTTGCCCTCTCCCTAGCCAAACCCCTATTCCTGGTGTCCTTCTTGACTTGGAAGTGACATGCCCAGGGCTTTTGCCATGGGGACTAGTCCACCAGTCTGGGCCTCACAAAGTTACCTCTTCCTGTTGTGTCCTGCTTGGATATTACCAGTGTCATCTGCTGGGTTCCCCTCTGAAACCCCTTCCTTTCTTCTTTCTCACCTTCTCTCTCCTTCCAACGCTCCCCTACCATGTACATTTCTCCCCCAGTCCCCTAATCTCCAGTTGAACTATCTTGTGTCTCATTGTTTCCTTTTAGAACTTCTCATAGTTTCTTACAGTTTACACAACACATGTACAGTTGTCCTTCTATGTCCATGGGGTTTGGTTACAGGACCTCCCACAGATACCAATATCCAAGGATGCTCAAGTCCCTGATATAAAATGGCACAGTATTTGCATATAGGCTACACACATCCTCCTGTGTACTTTAAATCATCTCTAGATTACTTATAATACCTACTACAGTGTAAACACTATGTAAATAGTTGTTACACTGTTTAGGGAATAATAAAGAAAAAAAGTTTGCACATATTCACTACAGACGCTTTATTTCCTGAGTATTTTTAATCTGAGGTTGGTCAAATCCACAGATGCAGAACCCATGGATATGGAAGGCTGACTGTATGAGCATTCTAACTTTAATCTCAGAACTGTTAAGCTAGTAGGAAAAGGTTAGCCTAGCTCTTAGGGCTTTTCTCCAGTAACAAATGCATTTAACACTGACTATCTCTCCACCTTTGTTGTTTCAATCTCTGAATGAATCTAAAGGAGGAATTTAGGCTCTGGTAGAAACCTGCCCATCTGGATTTGCCAGTGAGCAAGGTGATAGGATAGAAGACAGGGCAGACCTTACTCCTTAAATCTCCCCATATAGCCCCCTGGGCTGCCAACTGGGAGAACCAACCCTAGTTAATCCCAGAAGTCAACTGGAAATACACTGTCAGTTCTACTGGGCACTTCGACTCATCTGATTTATTGTTGACCGAAATAAGAGGAGTTTCAATGACTGAATCTGTTAGTGACGATTTGATTTCTATGGAGTCAGAGGGTTTCCCCCTCAACAGGTGTTTCCTTGTTCTTCATACTTTTGGGTGTTCAAACTTCTGACTGGGTACTTTAGTATCATAGAATACATTTTATTTTCAGTAGCCTGCTAAGGAAATTACTGCCATTCCTAGACTGGTATCAAGTGAGGAAATTGTATCCAAGGTGGTCATGATCAAATTATAGCTTTACACCTTCAGTCTGACTGCTGGTTTAGTTTGGGACAGTTGGCAACTTCGTGGATGGATTTAAAAAGAAAAGATGCTCTGGAAGAGGTGTGATTTGAAGAAAAATAGGGGGGTAAGAGGTGAAGCAGTGGAGCAGAGGGGTGTCCATTTGTTCTGAGGTAGCATATGATAAGAAAGAAGTGAGGTTTTAATGGAGGTAGTATGTGAAGAAGAGGTGTGTGTATTTTCAGGCCAGTAGAGGTTAATGTTGATTCATTATATGAAGAACCTTAATTAAGGTTTTATTCATGATCATTGCCATACCTTAAAACTAGTTCTGTTCTGCTATTATAACGAGCCGTTAGCAGTTTAGCTCCTCTACTGCCATTCCCTAGTAAGTCCCTTCTAAAGCAAATCATGGAAAATGGTATAGTGTGTGATAGCTCATTAGAATGTAATCTTTTTTTTTTTTTTGTCTTTTGTCTGTGTCCGGCAATGGATCGCAACCCTCAGTGTTGCCCCCGTACCGGACCGGGGACCGGCAACGGGATTGCAACCCTCGGTGTTGCTCCCGCGCCTCGCTCAGCCAGTGAGCGGGAACCGGTCTGTATGTGGGATCCGAACCCTCGGGCGGGAGCGCTGCCGCGCTTCCCAAGCGGCGCACTATCCAGTGCGCCACCGGGCCGGCCCTAGAATGTAATCTTGAGTAGCCTTTGGAAATCAGTCAAGTCAAATGTAGAGTGATTTTAGTTTTTTGAGTTAACATGTTCCAACTCTGAAATGTAACCTCCTAAGTGCCCTAGGCTTCCCCACTATAAAATGTTGCATGCTGATAAACAGTTAAATTGCCTATCATCTCATGTCATTACATGCTCTTATCTTGATTATTTATAGGAACTAAGAGAAATACATAATAAGCAGCAACTTCAGAAGCAAAAGTCTATAGAGGCTGAACGACTGAAACAGAAAGAACAAGAGCGAAAGATCATAGAATTAGAAAAACAAAAAGAGGAAGCCCAAAGGTGAGTCTTTACAGTGAATTGTGGACCCATCTGGAAGGAACTTTGAGTATTTACTATTCTTTGCCTGGCTTCTCCAAGTGGTTACTGCACCAGAAAGAGCCATAAGTCTCTAACGTGTGTGAGAGGTGTTTTTTTGTGTGTGTGTGCATGTGCACAAGCAAAAACGGGTGTATATAAATCTCTGCATATATGAGTACTCCCTGAAGTTTTTGATTAGTTTCCAGAGTTCTCCCAAGTTACTACCATGTAGATAAACAGAATTATACAAGGAAATTGGGACACTTGGTATGCTCGTTTGAATGCTAATGACCAAAATACGTTTCCAGTTCACAGCCTTTTAATAACAGTGGTGGTCAGAGTGCCTGGTTTGAAATCAAAGCCCCTGAGCTAGCTTACCACACAGGGCTTCTCCTGCAGGACCAAGAGTGTGTCACTCTGTCTTCTTTCTCCTTTTTTTCAACTGCAGATTGACTGGAATACAAAAGGAGAAAATTTGCCACTGTTGCTTAGGATACAGACACATTTCTGCCTGTTTTTGTTTGGATATTTGTATTTGTGTTTTTTTATTTTTACTTGTAGCTTTCTGTAGGAAATTGTAGAAATTTGTTAACTTTTGATGTGTCTGATTTTATTATTGAATATTTGCTTTTTAGATTTTAGTTAATTTTAGACTCCAGAAAATAAAAATGACCAAATGTCACAACAATATGCAGTAAATTATAAAAATTGGTTGTTGAAATTAAACTGAAAAGATGAGGAAACAGATACTTGAGGCAAGTCATTGACCTTAGTGAGCTGAACTCAGTTTAACTGCCCAGAGTGATAAATGCTTTGTTATGGGCATATATAGTATTCTTCACCAGTTGTTTGTGTATATTTTTGTTTGTTTATATATTTGTTTTTTAATGCCAGTGGGGAGGTGGTTGGGGCCTCAAACCAATTTAGAGAACTATTTCATGGTTTTTGTGGGAGTGGGAATAAGGATTACCTCCATGGATGTGTTGATTAATTCTAATTTCATGCTTTTATCTTCAAAGTTTATAAAATGCTTTTATTATTCACACTATATTGAATTAAACTTTTACATTCCTACAGAGTAGAAAAAAGATAAAATACTGTAATACAAAAAATATCACAATACAAATATAATATGTAATACTTATTCCAATTATATAGATAATTAGTACCTAATTAATATTCCCTATTCCTCCCAAAAATGTTTGTGTTCTCAAAAAAAGACATTTTAAAAATTGTAAGTGTTCAAAATTTAAGTTAAAAAATAATTCTACTACACTAAATTTTCATATTCACACAGAGTAGAATAAATATAATTTTTGACAACGGAGAATAAAAGTATAATGTGTTTACATATGTTCCTGTGGCAGTTTTCTCTTTTTCTTTTTCTTTTTTTTTTACATTAAAAATTTTTTTTTTACTTTATCAATATACAATGTAGTTGATTTTCGTGTCCCTTTACCAATTTCCTGTGGCAGTTTTCTAATTCCAAGAGATGACCTTTATGCTGTTGCAGGATAACAGTTCAGGGTGGAGACTCTGGAATCGGGCTGCCTGGGATTGAACCCCAGGCACGTATGGCTATGAGACTTGAACAATTCATTTGGTATCTCTGCCTCAGCTTCCTTATCTGTAAAATGGGGTTAATAATAGGACCTAAACACCTGCTGGGAGGGCTAAAGGAGCTAATTTATGGAGAGCTAGTTATTATCATATCATTTGTTATTGTACGTTACTTTCACTTAAAGTGTTTTCTGATTTTATAATATATCATGTAATAAGAGAAAGATCATTCCTGGTCTTTTCAAGGCCTAGATTTAATTGCAATTATCTATTTGTGTCAGTTACTCTGAAAAATAAAATAGTCGAAGTCAGTAAAGTACCTTCAGGTTTTGGGAACAATGTGTGTGCATGTAAATGTGGTAAGGAATTTTAATGATCTGATTGATCATGTGCTTATTTTAACAATACTTCATTTGCAATGTTGGGCATACTTTATTTTCACAGAAGTTATGTTCCTGTGTGTTTTGTTAGTTTTTTTTCCGTTTAATTTGGTTTAAAGCAATTATCTATTTGTGTCAGTTACTCTGAAAAATAAAATAGTCGAAGTCAGTAAAGTACCTTCAGGTTTTGGGAACAATGTGTGTGCATATAAATGTGGTAAGGAATTTTAATGATCTGATTGATCATGTGCTTATTTTAACAATACTTCATTTGCAATGTTGGGCATACTTTATTTTCACAGAAGTTATGTTCCTGTGTGTTTTGTTAGTTTTTTTTTACAGTTTAATATGTTTTAACATTGAGAAGTATTTTTCTTATTCTTGTAAACCACTTTATAAAATACATCAGAAATTTCCTTTCTTTGTTTTCCTGAATCATGTGATTTCATCTCACTAAGAATTGGAGCCCTGAAAGCCTTTGTTTCATTGATTTAATTGCTCCATCTAAGAACAATATTCCCTTGATGTTTAGCATCTCATTGAGTAGATGGAGATTTTTGTGAAAAGAGATGACATAGTGTTAAATCAGAGTGGCTTCCTTGCTGTAATCAAGCATTTTTGTTGGCAGACGAGCTCAGGAAAGGGACAAGCAGTGGCTGGAGCATGTGCAGCAGGAGGATGAGCATCAGCGGCCAAGAAAACTCCACGATGAGGAAAAACTGAAAAGGGAAGAGAGCATCAAAAAGGATGGAGATGAAAAAGGCAAACAAGAAGCACAGGACAGGCTAGGTCGGCTTTTCCTTCAACCCCAAGAACCAGTTAAGCCAGCTCTCCAAGCACCCTGGTCCACTGCAGGTATTAGAAGCCAAAAAAAAAAATTCTAGAAAAAAAGTCATCTTCTCTCCAGAGCCTCTTGAGAAATGTTCATATCTAATCAGGCCCTATCGTGGCTACATTAGTAGAAATGAGAATGGCAATGTCTTGTTTTGGGCGACACAGCACTTCCTTCTCCAGAATCATTAGAGACCTGTTTAATTCTTCCACCACCATGCTGACCTCTGCCCCGACCATACTGGCATCTAGCAGTCCTCTACAGAATGAACAAAAGTGGCGTGTATTTCCATTATCAAACCCCTTTTGTACACCTGTATTCCAAACAGTGGTCTTAACCTATCCTGCAAAAAGAACCTGTTGCCTCTCCAGTTTGTTATTTTCCCCAGGAATTTCTGAGCTGTCTCTGCAGCAGAAGTGTAACCTTTCCCCCTTGCCTGCACTGGTGTAATGTTCCCTGTCTTCAGCCTGCACTCCATAAAACTGTGTGTTTTACCATTTGAAAAGTATTACAGTGTTTTGCTCTTTGAACGTAATTTGCCTCTTTAAAACAAAAAAGTAAATGAAAGACTTAGCTAGGAAATAGCTAGGAGAAGCTATCCCTTATATAATATCGGATACAAGCTAGAATATATTTTTAAAATTCTTGTGTGGTTGTATAATATTGAACAGCTTTACAAATAATACACAGCTGAAGAAAGTGATTGCTTTTTCTTTATATGTTAAATTATATCAATTTTATTTGTTTGGTCATCTGTGTGCTTTTTATTGCTATGGTTTATAGAAAGACAAAAAAGAAACACACTTTCAAGCTAGTCTGTAAAGGTTCACTTGTTTGCTGTCTGCACAGTGGGCAGGGATGGGAGCGAAGGTACAGGGTTGGGTCATGCCCCATCCCTGCTGTAGGATGCAGCTGCTCAGGGGAAAAGATCATGAGGCATCAGATCCACATGGTAGCAATTGTGTCATAGGAGGGCAAATTTATTTTTTGATAGTTTTTAAAATCTGAAAATAATTTCACTGTCATTTGATCTTAGGCATTAAGTTCCTTCCTCCTAGTATAGTGCTTCCTCTGAGTGTAAAATGAGGATTTATTTTTCCTTTTGGTCATTGGGAAATTTTGCCTATCTTACAAGACCACATGCAGATCATACTTCCCCCCTTACTGCTTTGCAGATGGGAATGTGTTGAAATACTTGTAGCTCTTAGGTAGAAAAGTTCAGAGGGCTGTTATTAGTTATTGTTAACCAGAATCCAAAATATTCCCTGCTCACATGCACTTTTTAAAATTTTCATTTCATTTTAAATGAAATTATTTTCATCTAGGGTCCATCCTTAGGCTCTTTTGTTCCCTAGGAAATGTAGAGGAAGACTTCACCAGGGATTATCAGTAATAACCATTCTTGGTGAAATCAACACTTATGTTTATATGATCATGTTAAGTGCCTAAAATATCAGCATTTCCAGGTCTTTTAATATGGAAAGTTGTGCTTCCCTGTCCCCTTCCAAGCAAATTTTCTCCTTGGCTGATTCAGATTTTGGATCATATCCTAACTGCTGTGTTGTGCTCAACACCCTGGGTAGGAAGGAGGGGAGTATTGATACTTTACAGATGTGCACTACTAGAGCTCAAGCCAAGAGGCAGAGAGAAGGGACCATCAGGCAACGTCACTGCACTCAGCATCAGATTGACCTTTGTCTAGAAAAAGTCTCTTAGTGAACTCCAATGGGTTTGAGTTGCTGACATTAGATTCAGCTCTCCTTTGGCATTCAGTATGTGTTTCAGAAATTTCTTGAACGGATGGAAATAGTTCAGATGTTAAGGTAGGCAACAGAGGAGATATCAGTTGCTTGGCTTGTTATACATTTGTGTTCCCTGTAATGTTTTATTTTTGTTGTCTTCCCCCACTTTTCTGTAAATAGAGAAAGGCCCGCTTACAATTTCTGGACAGGAGAATGTAAAAGTGGTATATTACCGAGCACTTTACCCCTTTGAATCCAGAAGTCATGATGAAATCACTATCCAGCCGGGAGATATAGTCATGGTAAGAAAGACTCCAGTGAGAGTGTCATTTCTGTTGATAATTAGCATCTGTCCTCTTTCAGCACTTCATTCGACAATTGTGAAATTGTTGGCCAGTGTGAAATCCAGTAATCCAACATTTAGGTTTTGAAGTGTGAGGTCCAGTCTTCTTCCTTTTCTATTAGAATGAAAGATGGTGTTTAAAAAACATACTCTAGCATCACTTTAAAATACAGTTGTTAAACACATTGTGTACTCATCACAGCCTTAGCATATTTTTAAATCTATGAATGTCTGGTAATTTCAGAGTTTAGATTACTATTTATATCCTATGGATAGTCTTTAAGAAATAGTTTTAAATGCAAAACATTCTATTATTATTCTGATAATTGCCATTGATAACTTTTGTGTCTTTGGGTCAAAGCATCTCTTTTTTTTTCCTTTAGTTAACTTCGAATTATGTAGAAAGTAATGAATTAAATACAGTTAATTTGCTTTCCTACATTGTAAATTAACAGATAAAATAGTTCAGAATTTTGCTTTGTTGTAAATTCATCTTATGATTATAACTAAAACTATAAGTACCAGTTTAAGAAAGACAATAAAGCAATATGGTTGTCCTAAATTATTTTCTAAAAGAAAACACTAGTTCCTTGATCTAGTTATTCTCTTAAGAATAGGTGTCTTAGAAGTGGTCAAACTTTGCTTTACTCTTAGTGTTTTTTAAAAAGAGATGGGAATGGTTGAGAATTTTTTAAAAACTACCAAAAATTAAGAACTAAGACAACCATATTTCTCATACTAGGACTATGTGTCTTTGAAATATTAAAGGGTATTGCATACCTCATTGTACTATCATGCCTTCATCTTGCCTGTGTGCGTAATATCTCTGTGTGTAGAATATATGATCTGTAATGGGCCAAAATATATAGAAAGAACAATGTGTTTGGCACTTGGAGAAATTAGTCTCCCTTATTTTTTGACTGCTGCTTTTTCTGTAATAACCATGGGCTGGAGGAGTCAAGGCCAGAGGTCCCAAATCTTTAAGTCAAAATCACCTTAACAGTAATGAAAACCTCTTCAGATATTCTCCATGCCTTCATTTGGCACAGTTACTGAATGCCTGAAGCATGCTGTGTGCCTGCCTCGCTCGTACTTTACAGAGGAGCCATTGGTTTTTCTGAAGTTTGGGCACGCCGCTCCTACATGGGTGCAGTGACAGGACGTAGCAACCATGTGTTTGTAGGCTTTCTTCTGTTTCCTGCACTGTGCTTTCTAGTGGCCTGAAGCTGCTTTACTCATACTGCCTCATATTTACAATAGTGTGTCTTTTAAAGCAGATTAATTATAAAGTATGAGTAAATACCATGCAATAGCAGGAATCCCAAAATTCTGAAAATCTAAAAATTCTGAAAATACAAGGGTACTTCAAAAAGTCTGTGGAGGGCCGGCCCGGTGGCGCACTCGGTAGAGTGTGGCACTTGCGAGCGCGGCGGCGCTCCCGCCGAGGGTTCGGATCCCATATACAGACCGGTCCGCTCACTGGTTGAGCACGGTGCGGGCGCGACACCGAGGGTTGTGATCCCGTTGCCGGTCACGAAAAAAGACAAAAAAAGGAAAAAAAAAAAAAAGTCTGTGGAAAGGCTGACCGGTAGAGCATGGTGTTGATAACACTAAGATCTAGGGTTTGATCTCTGTATGGCCCAGCCACCCCCACCCACCCCCCCCAAAAAAAAGTTCATGGAACTTGATTCCTGGACAGGAACTTTTTGAAGACTTTGTACAATGTGACATCAGGTAGGGCCTCATTATAAAGTGTTTTTTTTACCCTGAAAAAAAGAAGCCTAATGTTTATGAAACTGGATTTGTTACAACACAAATGCAGAAGAGTAATGCTCACAGGATGCAGAAAAGTAATGCTCTTTTAAAATAAGGAAATGTTATGAAATGTTATGATAATGAAATGGTACAGGTCATTTCTATTTTAATGAGAAAGTCCCGCTCATTTTCAGGGTATATTCAGGTGTGCCCCTGTAATCTTAGTCCTGTTACAATGATATTGAATTGGCTAGTTAATAACCAGCTTGATTAGACAAGTAGAGTTTAGATATGCTGTGAGAATAAAGCATGTCATTAAACATATATTTTGCCTTGCTTTCAAACCTTTGCTTTCCTGGTGGAGGTTAAAGGGGAATGGGTAAGTGCTACCTAACTGTCAGGAAGTCTGCATCTTATTCAATGTTTTGTTCTTTTAAAGTACTTTAATTCTAAGTACACGTATCTTTGGGTGTTGCTGTGGCAATAAAAATGTTTTGAGTTCGTGTAGTAGGTTGTACTTAAATTAAAACAAAAAAGAAACAAAGAGGTAAATCTTCTGAATTTGTGTGCCAGGTTTCTAGTTACTAGATTCCATTTAAGGAGTAACTTGAAGGCTGTGTATTTGGCCAGTGATTAGGTCAAGTCTGCATCATAGGCCATGGATGAAGAGTTCCAAGTAGATTAAATTTAAAAGATAATGTTCTAAAAATATTTTTTTAAAAAGAATATTATAATAATTTTCTGGCTAAGCTATAAAAACCAGAAGCCATAAAAGGCAAAAATGGACAGATTTGACAGGATACAAAAATTTAAATTTTTATATTGCAAAATACCTAAGAGACCAAGGGTTACTATCCATATTACATAAAGACTCCAAACAGTTACTGTGAAAGAGACCCACAAGCCTTGGACAAGTAACTAGCAGGTAGGAGGGATATTCATAAATTAAAAGTAAGTGACTAAAAAAGTACGTGAAATGATGCTTAACTTCATGGGTGATCAGAAAAATGCAAGTTAAGAAAAACCAAAATAGCATTGTTCCTTTATCAAATGAGAAAATTTAGAAGTTTGATAATATTCAGTTTTGTCAAAAGTGTAGGAAAAATGTAATACACATTGTCAGCATGGTTGTATAAATCGTTTTAGCCATTTGAAGAGCAATTTGTCAGTACCTTTTCAAATTTTAAATTCTCATTTCCCTTGGCCCAGAAATTCTGTTTTTCTCCCCCCTTTAGGCTTTTTTTGGGCATATGCACAAATATGTGTGTACATAGATGTTCACTGCGGCATTGTTGGTAAAAGCAAAAAAAGGAAACAACCCAATGTCCATCAGTAAGGGGAAGATTGAAATAAATGATGATAAAGCTAGATAATATAATGAAGATGTTTTAAAAAGTATGTAGATACAGGGCCGGCCTGGTGGCGCACTGGAGAGTGCGCCGCTTGGGAGCGCGGCGGCACTCCTGCCGAGGGTTCGGATCCCATGTGGAGACCGGTTCCCGCTCACTGGCTGAGCGTGGTGCGGGCGCAACACTGAGGGTTGCGATCCTGTTGCTGGTCCCTGGTACGGGCGCGACACCGAGGGTTGCGATCCCCTTACCGGTCAGTAAAAAAGACAAAAAGGAAACAAAAAAAAAAAGTATGTAGACACAAATAAGATCTCCAATAAAAAAGCTGAAGGAATATGTCTAGTATCATTTCATTTTGGTTAAAAATAAAACTGTACGTGTATATATGTGAATGTTTATATATGCATAATTAGCAGTCTTGGAATATATACATGAAACTGTAAATAATGGTTACCACTGAGCAGTAAAGAGGAGGCTTTCATGTTTAATATAATTTTTTAATTTGATTTTTCCAAAATATTTTAACATTTGTACATATTTGTGGGGTACAGTGCATTGTTTCATGTTTAATTTTATGTACTTCTATATTATCTTCATATTTATAAATGTATTATGTTTGTAATTTTTGATGAAACACTAAAAATAAGTCCAACTTCAAGGACAAGTATAATAGAAAATGTCTAACCAGGACTGGAATAATATTTACTTTATCTCAGACATCCTGGATATTTAATGAAATGGGGAATGTGCCATTAGGCATAAATTATTGGCTTGCCCAAAGGACAGAGTCTTCATTTTGTACTACAGAATGCAGTGTGACACTTCAAGTGCCATTCAACTGTTTTATCTTTGTGAGATTAGCAATCAGTGCAAGAAGATGGAAATTAACATGTAATAGCAACAGGTTTTTTGTTTCATGAAGTTTGCAGTTAAGAAACATGAGCAGGCAAAATATTACTATCAATGAGAGGTTCACTTTTACTTTTCTGCGTACAGTAATTATAAAATTTTCAGATTTCTCAAACTTCCTTGAAAGAAGCCTAACAATATTTCCTTTTGTAATGTAGGCAGTGTTGGGGGGTGAGCTTTAAAATATTTTTGCTTTTGGAAAAACTCGATTATCAGCCCAGTGTTCTCCAAAAATATATTTTTTCATTGTTAACAAAAATTTAATGTGATATATCTTATATGTGATCCTGTTCTAAATGTTAAAGAAGTAGAGGATGCCTGCCATTCACATTTAAAATCTTTTTAGAAAAATTGAGAGAAACACATGGAAAAGCCAATGAATTTCTGAGTGAATATACACTAACTGCTAGGAATGTAAAAGAAGAAAGGAATCGTGTGAACTAATATGCTTAGGGAAGACTTATTAATGAAAGCTTCTTAGTTGGGTTTGACCTTGAAGGCTAAGGTTTAGGTGCTTTGAGAATATATAGCCTCTCTTCTGATCTGGAGGTCCTAATATTTGGAGGGTGAATAAATCAAATTTGACATCCATAACATATTGGAAGAGGATGAGAAATGAGACCTGTGCTCACTGCTGTTTTGTTGAGGACAACTTAAGAACAACACTGGCTGATCATCTAAATGCTGATCCTTGGACTCTCATGGGACCAAGTGCATCTGAATTGCTTAGGGAGCTCCAAAAAAATAACCATGCCAGGGCTCACCCCCAGAGATTCTGGAAAATTTTAATCCATGTATGATATTCAGAATTTTCTCCAGGTGGTTCTGTTAGGGAGTCAGTTTGGGGAACCACTAATCTAATCTCTTTTCCTGTCAGGACTAATCCTAAATCATTTCTCTTAAAAATATCTAAAGAAGGGCTGGCTGGTTAGCTTAGCTGGTTAGACCACGGGTTGTAACAACAAGGTCAAAGGTTCAGATTCCTGTAGTGGCCAGCCGCCAAAAAAAAAAAAAAAAAAAAAATCCAGAGAAGATCGTATAACTTCGTATAATGTATGCTATACGAAGTGGAACCACTAATCTAATCTCTTTTCCTGTCAGGACTAATCCTAAATCATTTCTCTTAAAAATATCTAAAGAAGGGCTGGCTGGTTAGCTTAGCTGGTTAGACCACGGGTTGTAACAACAAGGTCAAAGGTTCAGATTCCTGTAGTGGCCAGCCGCCAAAAAAAAAAAAAAAAAAAAATATCCAGAGAAGAAGGGACTTCTGTAGCAGTTATCAGCCATCAACCAGATCAGTTTATTCTGAAAATTGTTTACTGTCTCAGTGTTACTCTTCTATCAATTTGAACTCACTTTTTTCCCCTTCTCTTGATGTGATTTATTTTTAATGTAGTCAGTACCTTTTCCTTTTACCTTCCTTAGATTTTTATAAACTTAACATCTGGGCTCGGCTTGTTTAGCAACGATTGGCCATACTATCGCTGCTGTTTTGAGGGTCCAGTACACACATAGGATTATAGGGGTAGGTCACATCTGACTCACTGCCTGTTATGTAATAAAGTTTTATTGGAACACAGCCAGGCTCCTTCATTCGCATATTGTCTACAGCAGCATTTGTGCTACAGTGGCAGACTTGAGTAGTTGTAGCAGCAGAAAAATGTGCTGACCTCTAGGTTACAGCTTTAGAAAAGAGTTTTAATATCCTCATCTAGTAGTTTGGGGGGAAACCTTGTATTTCAAGCCTGGCAAATCCATGAAACATGGCTGCCACCCATTTCTCCTCAGCTCCCAGGCAGCCTAGACCAGCTGGTGTGAGTCGAGACACAGCTTAAATGTGTTTGCTATCCCTGTCCTTTGTCATGCTCTATGAGGGAAGGAGGAATTTCTCTTTATCTCCTTTGTGGCAAGGTCAGAGGTTTTAGAAATATTAATAGTACCTAACGGAGGCGGCAGTAACTGAGCATACAAACAATGAGAAGAGGCATAATATTATCAGGCTTTAACCGAATGGACTTGAATCTGAAATGGCTGCTGGGTATGTTTGACTGTTGCATCAATGACCTACAATATGCAGTATATAATTACTAATATTTTGAAGACTAGCTCTGTAATATAGTCCCAGAAATGTAAGCAACATTTGAGGTTTGTACTTCACTTTGATGTTCCAGTAGATATACCCCCAAATACTTTAGGGTATTGCAGTGAGCCTGGTTAAGTAAAATTATATTAAGACCAAAATTGTTGATAATAAAACCCCCCTTATAGCCACCAGTGGATGATGTACTTTATATGAAAGTCCACATTATAGTCAGCTATGTTACAAAGAAATTTGTGAGCTTGCCTTCTTGGTCTATCATGATCTTATGTTTTTTTCAAAACCAAAGTGGGATTTTGGGTAGTTTCCCAAATCTAGGAAGAAATATTTCTCGTTTTCATATGTCAACCTTTATGCTTTTTCTAAGTGGCTAATTTAATTTAGGTGTTAAGAGTGAGTTCTTATTATATCCTCTGAACCTTAAAATGTAATAATTTATTAAAATTAATGGATCCCAATAAGAATAAGTTAAACTAATTAAGACTTGTTTGGGCTGTTATTGAGATCAGTGAATTTTCTTTGGTTAAAAGTGAAAATATTGATTTTACTGTTGCCTTTAGGAATGGGAGAAGTTCTTGTTTGTAGGGATAAGAGGCTGAGGCAGCCCCTCTCCCCCTCCTAAGTATATGTGTGCCTGTCAGTAGTGCAGCATGCTTTCTGTCATATCTTGGGACATGCTGGGAATGATCAGTTAACCAGAGTGGGAGCTAGACCTGCCTACAGGGTGGAACATTTCCTCTAGGCTTCAGATCCAATTCTAGATGGATCTGAAGCCTTACTAATCAGACAAAGACCCTGTGTCTCAAGGGGATGACAGTGGATCATAGTACATAATTAAAGCAGGTGACAGTTGAGGAGGCCCAAGTTGGACATAACCTGAAGGAGTGCCAGACAGGCAGTGGCCAGGGATCAACTTGAGCCCCTAAAGGATTACTATTGCCAGAAGATAAACCCAGAGGTACCAGGATCCCAGGCAGGCTTCTAGAGCAGGGAAGTCCCATACAGAGAACCAGCCAGAGACTATAACCCAGAGTGAGGGTAAAGTAGAGACCAGGCCAGAAGCTCAAATCAGAGAACTGCAGCACAAAGTCAGAGCTGGACCACAGGAAGGATGGCTTTAAAAATCTGTCATTAAACACTTCTCATATGCCAGGCAGTGTTCTAAATATTTAGCAGTCCTCTCAACCACCATAACAAGACAGGTATTGTTATTATCCCCACTTTATAGATGAAGGAACCACTGAGGCATCAAGAGATTAAACTTGCCCAGAGGCAACCAGTTAATAATTGTAGAACTGGTATTTAAATTGAGCCAGTCTAGGACTGGCCACTTAGCTCAGTTAGAGCATAGTGCTGATAACACAAAGGTCAAGGATTTGGATCCCTGTACCAGCCAGTCACCAATAATAATAATAATAATAATAATAATAATAATAATAATAATAATAAATAAATAAATAAATTGAGCCAGTCTAATTGCGGATCCCTATTCTTGATTATTACACTTTGCTGTCTTGAGGCTCAATCATTGTGTGTTTGGCCTAAGCTCCTAACTCATTCCTGCCTGACATCACCTTTGGCCCTAGAGTAGAGGGGACTGAGCTTGGTTGTTGAACCTACTAAGAAGCGGGGGAGGCCCTGGCATGACTGTGGTCGAAACAGCTATGTTTCCAGTGCAGAGCCGCTGCAAAGTTACAGTGTGTTGTAATATCACCAATAAGTATGAAGGAGGAAGGAAAGACATCTAGCTATTTAAGTTTAGCATAAAAAACTCAAGTAGGAAATAAGTTATCTTAAATCCTCATCTAGAGAAACAATTGGGGCTGCCAAAATAAAAGGAAGTAAGAACAAAACAGTGAGGGGGAGTCAAACGAAAAGTGGATGATTTGCTCAGATGGGTGAAAGTGTGAGCAAGAATGGTGGAACTGTAAACCAAAACTAGAGCCTTTGGAAGTTTTATTGCATTCTAACCAAGGGAACTCCTTTTTGGTTGTTTGATTTCAGCCTTAAAAATTGCTTTTTTCCATGACAATAAAGGTTTCTTAAGTTAGAGAAGCAAGCAGGCATCCTCTACTTGCTGAAGATTTTGTAAATAACCTGTAGAATTAAGTAGAAAGCTAGGTATTCTGTTTTCTCCTAGACCAGGGGACTCCCATACAGAGAACCAACCAGAGACTATTTCTTAGAATGAGGATAAAGTAGAGACCGGGCCAGAAGCTCAAATCAGAGAACTATAGCTCAAAGTTTAACATGAAAGAAGACCCAAGCAACCCCTACCCCAAGTGTTTGTTTATTCAGATAAGCTAATGAGTATTAATTATACCCTGTTACTCACTGTACATTGAGTAGGCGTAGATGTTTGGTTTGTTTAATAGCTTTTTGTGTTATTTTGGTTTTTACCGAATACTTGAGTGGATTAGATAACTGATATTTTTCTAGATTTTCCAAAATCATTGTTGTTAAAGACCCTACCCACTCACTTCTATGATTCTAAAAAGCCATGTTAATGTCCAATGAAGAGTTCAATGTTTTATGTCCTTAGGTAATATATGAAGGCTAAAAATAAGATAAGATCTCTGATAGACCCTTACTTTGACTTATAGTAATGAAAATAATTTTCTAATAGTGAATGTAATCATCCTTCGAAGTCGTTCTCCTGTTGCTCGTAAAATAGAAAGGGTAACTTGTAAAAATAAGTAGAATCATTTTGGCCATTTTGAATGATCTTTTTGAGTCAGAATTAAAATAAAATCATTTAAAGCAAACATTAAAAGCACTTGGTGTAATAAATAGCTATGTGAAAATTTTAAACAGCAGAATTCTATATTCTCATGTACACTTTTGTGAATATTAAAGTTAAATTTATGTAGAAGAAAACTATAGGACCTTATTGAAATTGATGATTGCTATAAATAATCACCTCCTTAGTTTCCTCATCATGTGTCTGTGGAGCTTTTCAAGGGCTAAACACAGCATTCAGCTTTGCTACCCATGGAAGCCATCTAAGGCTGGGTTTTTTATTTTTCTTATCCTTATGCTGAATAAATACTACTTAGCTCTTGGAGGTTTTTAGAGTACTAAATTTGTATTGATTGCTCCCTTTGCTTTCAACTTTAAATAATAAACCCAAGTTAAATTGTTTTTAATAATTACATCACTTCCTGAATGTTGAAGACTATTGGATAACTTTCCAATTCAAAATAGCTCTAAAAACTTAAACTATGTGCTTGAGGACTTCAGGCACTTTATCTTAACTGCCATTATTAGAAAAAGAAAAAAAAGCTACAAAAAAGTATAAAGAGTAAGGACTTGAATTATAGCACTTACTGTTTCTCCAGAGTTAATGATTAGAGACCTTCTTCCCCCACACTTAGAGTAAGGTGAAGAAATTTCTATGCCTCGTGTCAGTCTAAAATTGGCAGAGACTTGGGACTTTGTTGTAGTAGGGTGTTTGGGGTATTGGGGGTTGATTTATTTCCACTTAACTTAAATGTGTGACTTTCCCCACAGGTGGATGAAAGCCAAACTGGAGAACCGGGATGGCTTGGAGGAGAATTAAAAGGAAAGACAGGATGGTTCCCTGCAAACTATGCAGAGAAAATCCCAGAAAACGAAGTTCCTGCTCCAGTCAAAACAGTGACTGATCCAGTGTCTGCTCCTGCCCCAAAACTGGCTGTGCGTGAGACCCCTGCTCCCCTTGCAGTGACCTCTTCAGAGCCCTCCACAACCCCTAACAACTGGGCCGACTTCAGCTCCACGTACGTGTAGGCATGCCATTTCTGATTATTTTTGAAATCCAAAGTTAGTACTGTTTTTTAATTTTGCCTCTCAGTGTTTTTATAGTCTTGGGTTGTCCCTCCACCTAGGGGGTGGGCTCATTTTCATTACCCCTTTCTCTGGCTGGTCTACTGATCTGGATTACGGTCTCTGAATTGTATTTAATGATATTATTGCTCAGTAATGATTTACCATGATACAAAATAAAGCCTGTTATCTTGTTTTGTTCAATAATTTATCTGCCTTTTTTATACTGGTGGAAGAAATGGAGAAATACAGTTTCCTAATAATCTATTTTGACATCCATGTAAGTCAGCAAATATTGAGTCATTTCCTGCATGTAAATAGCACTTTTTTGTTGAGCAGAAACAGAAATTAGATTCAGTCATGTGGTTTTGAATAAGATAGAAAGCTGTTTCCTTTAAAGCTTTCTGCTTTCTTTAGTCTTATACAAATGTATATTGGGGTGAAGAGGTGTGTGCCCTTGGTTTGGGAAATGGCATTAACAGAACCAGGTGTAAGCAGAGGTTTGAAATGACAGATGAAACCGCTGTCTAGACTTCCAGTTATAAGGACATGATCTAGATATGCAGTTGTCTAAAAATATTTTATACTGGGATGCAAGTAAGAGTGATTTGAGTAAGAAGTGTTTTAAATTTTTTTTCAAGTCTAATCATTTTTCTGAAGAAACAAATCGAAGGTAAAGAGTCAAGACATATTGCTGGAGAAAGATCAGATGGAACAAATAGAGGGAAGAAAGGAGAATAATGGCCAAGGGCAGGAGGAAGTAGAGGGAAGGATATAAGGAATAGCAAGTTTTTCATACTTTCATTTTCATGTAAAAGATTGAAGGTGGTAAAGAAAGTTCTTATTATCTAATCTTTGCTTTTAAAAAAATTGCCTTCCAAGTGGAGAAAAAACTGCCTTCCAGTTTGAGACTCTCCCATCCTCTTTTGATCTTGATTGAAAAGTTCTGACTTTTTAAACTAAAGCTTAGGCTAAAATAGAAAACTAATACCATGTTATCCAGGATTTGGTTTTGCTGTGGATCAAATAGTATGACTCTTCCTCAGTAAATGTGTGGTGTGCAGCTCTCCTGCTATAATCATGGGATTCTTATTTCCCAAACCAAAAAGCAGGATGTGCAGTCAAAGGAATTATTTTGATTTTCACATTCGTTTATATGTCTTTTAAAGATGTAAAAAGTAAATTGCATTTAGATCTGCACTCACATAGATGTGTTTACCTAAGATTATAAAATCACAAAATTAAAACTGCCCCCAAGATCCAGGACAACTGGTTACTCTAAGGATGCTACTTCTACTTACCATGGTGCGTAGGCATATGACTGGGTGCTTGCTGAGGATGGATGGGATAGAGAAGTGGTGTTGAGTAGCTCTAGCTGCCAAGCTGGTGGTTTTTATACGTGGCATATAACTTTTTGCTCATTTAGCTATTGTTATTCCAAATGATAATGATCACATGAGGACGTTTCTCTGATACTGTAGACTTACAGAGTATTTCCCTGTTCAGTATTTCATGTGACCCTCCCAAATAACCTAAAGTGGCAGAATATTGTTCCCATGTTATCAATGTGGAAATTCAGATTCAGAGAAACTGTTAGAATTTGCCTGAGGGTTGTCACTAGTATGTGAAGCTCAGACTCAAACCTAAGCCCTGTGCTCATTTTTCTTCTTCTCGTTCTTTGACTGTAGAAAGCCACTTACTTGTACTGGATTTGTGTGACACAGGCTCATAGATCACCGTCTCCTTTTTTTTTTGTACCTTGCTGAGCGTTAAAAGCTCGTGCATCAGGAAGTGCTTGCTCTTTATGGTGGTGTGCTTTTCGTTCCAGGTGGCCCACCAGCATGAATGAGAAACCAGAAACAGATAACTGGGACGTGTGGGCAACCCAGCCTTCTCTCACTGTTCCAAGCGCTGGCCAGTTAAGGCAGAGGTCAGCCTTTACTCCAGCCACAGCCACTGGCTCCTCCCCGTCTCCTGTGCTTGGCCAGGTAAAGACAGCAGTGAAAGTGTGAGCACTTAGCATGCTGTGCAGGGCCCACGGCGTCAGCCAGGGCTTGTTGGCCATGTCATTTAGAAGGAAGCTTCCTTGTGTGGATCTGGGTCGGCCGGCAACGCAAGATCTGGTTCAGGAGCCTGAAATATGTGTGAATAGTCGGAGTTCAGAGGTGGGTAAACTTCTGCCTGGGTTGGGCAGGGAAGCTTCACTGAAGAGGTGGCATTTGAGCTGCATATTGACAGTGGGTAAGTTCTTACTAAGCAATGGAGAATGTTGACATAGCAGACAAAATGCTATAAGGAGAGGCTTTATGGCAGAAAATCAGCATATATTTAAGGAAAATCATGGGTCAATCCCCTTGGCTAGACCATTGAATATTTATCAGAAAAGATGGACTGATTGCAGGCTAACGGGAAACTCTGTAATGCCCTGCTAAGAAGCAGTCATTTCTGAAAGGATAAAGGTGGTTATTTTGAATGTTTATGTTTTGCTTAATACAATTAAGATTAAGGAATGAAATTTCTATAAATAATCAAACCAAACAGCAAATGTCCATCTGGGAGGCATGAAAGGTCAGGAACAGTTTCTGATCCTGGAACACCCGGATGGCATTCAGGTTCTAGGCAGATTAATGTTGAGGTGATATGCAGGAAGGTTGGCATGGAGGTCCAGCAGGGTGGTGACAGCAGTATAACCATTGCTGTCACCCAGGGGAGAGCAAGGGAAAGTCGAGATTGAGCTTAGATGGCTGAGAAGAAAGGTGCCCATAGAAATGGAAGAGGAGAACTTGTGAGACACTGCAAAGGAGTATAAAAGGTTGGAGTCCTAGCACCTGTGGGAGCCAAGAGGAAGGGAAAGAGGCCTGGGATTGAGAAACAGGTTACACCTTAAAGGGAGATGAGGAAGGCAGATAAGTCGATTTTTAGTTAGAGGGAGGAGTTAGAGTTTAGTCATGGTAAGTTGAAAGGAAGGTGGGACATCCATGTGGTCCTGTCTGGCAGGCTATTGGAACATAGATCTGGCAGGTGGAAGAGAGGGCAAGACTAGGATTATATATTGGAGTCAACCCCATCAAGATCATAATCAAACCTAAGGAAACGTGTGAGGTCATCCAAGAAGAGAGAATGTAGGGAGAAGATAGCAAACACACAAGAGCATGTGCACTATGCGGCTTGGGAGAAGAGGAGCTACTTACAGGAGGTGTCCTTCGCTTTGCATCTGTCCCAGCTCCACATTTACCACATGTCACGAGCTCAGTAATGGTGGCTTGGTGATGGATGAAGGGCTGCAGGACAGGGAAAATGTGGGCAAGAGAGAGTGTTTCTAGAAAGCTTATTACAGTCTGTGGTCAGGGCAAAGAAGAGACCATTTAGTGTGGCAAGGAGAACATCTTTGTGACCTGGGGAAGAGAGGCTAAAACCAGATTGCAAGGGAGTAAAGAGGAAATGAGCGGTGAGAAAGTGGGCAGATTTGTGAAAGAAAAGAGAAGGAGGGCCGGCCCTGTGGCTCACTCAGGAGAGTGCGGCACTGGTAGCGTCGAGGCCATGTGTTCGGATCCTATATAGGTGCGCTCACTGGCTGAGCGTGGTGCGGATGACACCGTGCCGAGCGTTACGATCCCCTTATTGGTCAAAAAAAAAAAAAAAAAAAAAAAGAGAAGGAGCAGAGTGGAGGAGGGCACTGGGAAAGGCATGAGCCAACCATGTCGCAGTGAGAAAGGGGATCAAAAGGTCACATATCAGAGAATATAACTAAAAGCACAGAAAAGAAGACAGGATTCTTCTTCTGGGTGAGGAGGGGTGAAGAGAAACTGGAGAAGATAAAGTGGAGACGGAATTTCAGGTTGGGCTGCATGGCAGGCTCTTCCTTGGGAGGAGGAAGCCCTGAGGGCCTATGGAGAGAGGAAGAGACTTAGGAGGAGCAAGTTAGGAATCTGACAAAGGAGAATTTAACCCAACTCTGTCACTGATCAGTCATTGCACATTGTCTCAGCTCTCTCTAGCAGTACTTCATATCTTAGGACTAGGAATCGTTAAGAGTAAAATAGCCTACTACTATTATTATTACTGTCATAGCAATACTGTCTGTAGATCTTATTACACTTTCTTGACTTTTTGAAGAAAGTATTATCACTGTTTTACAGATGTGGAAACTGAAACTTAGAGAGATTAAACAATAGCCGAAGTCACAAAATTAGTGACAGACCTGGGATTCAAACCCAGAGTCCATGTGTTCTGTCTGACCTGGGCTGGGGTCACTGGGGTTGAAAAGGTTGACAAGGCAGGCATGGGGAAGATTTCTCAGGGGGAGAGATTCTGAAATGCCAGTGAGGGCACAGTTGGAATGGCTGACCCTGGGGTCCATTCTTGGGAGAGAAATCAACAGAAGTGGCCAAGAGGATTAGACTGTAAATGAGAGATGTGGGATCAGTGGCGGTCAGGGCAGGAGACTCACTGCAGAGGGGAAAAGTGAAAGATAAAAACTGTATGGTCCTGGGGATGTTTGAAATCCAGAGAACCCTCCTCAGTTCTGACGGACTTGAAGGAATGTACCGCCGAAATGGAAGGGATGTTGTAGGTTTAAGGTGGAGAGAACCCATGAAGACCAAGATTTAGAGGTTATCAACATAGATACTGAAACTATTTGACCAGTTTTAAATTCTCCATTTATCAGACATAATCAAAACTAAATGTCGGGCCGGCCTAGTGGCGCACTGCTGCAGTGCGCCGCTTGGGAGCGCAGCAGCGCTCCCGCCGAGGGTTCGGATCCCACATACAGACCGGTTCCCGCTCACTGGCTGAGCGAGGGGCGGGCGCAGCACCGAGGGTTGCGATCCCGTTGCTGGTCCCGGTCCGGTACGGGCGTGGCACTGAGGGTTGCGGTCCGTTGCCGGACACGAAAAAAGACAAAAAAAGGAAAAAAAAAAAAAACTAAATGTCAATATAAAAATAAATTCCAAAGGCAAGTACAGATTGGTACTGAATTAACTCTTTGGGCATTTTCCTTTATTCCTGTCCATTGATGTATGTCTTGGAAAGTTGACATTGTTTTATTTTTTATTAAATGTTTTAAGATATTGTAATGGTTTTATGCTGCAGTTTTTAAAAAGATGATAAATGCCTCACCCTGCCTTTCCAGCCTTATCTCCTACCACACCCCTCCATGAGACTAGGCTATGCGCAGCCCCGGATCACCTTCTCTTCTCGGACCCTTTGCCTTGTGCCACCTTGAGGCCTTTGCCCGTGCTATGCCCTTGGCCGGGAGTGCCCTTCCTCTGAAGCCCTACCTATCAAAATCCTTCTCATCCTTCAAGGCACAACTCAAATGCTGCCTCCTCTGTGAAATTTTTCCTGATGCCCCCAGGCAGAATTTATACCTCATTTCTCTCTGTTCCCACACTAAATAGTTGGAACTTCTTTTTAACATATTTCATTCTACCAGGTGATATATTTAGTGGTTTTTATCTCTTTCTTCCCCATTAATTGTGAATTCCTTTCTAATAATATACTGTTCATTTTTATAGTGCTTTATAGTTAATAAAGTGCTTCACCGAAGATTATTTGGGGGAGCAGAGACCATGTTTTATTCATCTTTGTAATCCTCACGGTGCCTTGCATATAGATGTATAATAAATGCTTATTAGAATGAATTTATGCTAACCAAACCCCTGTTTCTCTAAAAAGGAACTAAAACAAGCACAGTCCAAAGCAGGACATACTTCCCTGTGTCTACCTAAACTAAAATATCAGTTGATTATCTCACAAAATTTTATAAACTTTCTGTTCCGTGTTAATCCTCCACAAAGAATCCAAATTGGATTGGATGTAGGGAGGTGCCCTGGGCAACCAGAGAGTAAAAATAGAACCAAAATACAAAAGGCACACAGTCAGGTGCAACAGAATAGATATGACCTCCTGGCTTGTTTAAATAGAGAATTCTAGATGGCCAGACAATGGCTTTGTGAATAGGCTGGCAGGTTTGGTCTCTACTTTTGGAACTAAACAATTACTGAAAAACGATGAAGCATCTAGCACTCCTGCTGTGCTCAGACAGGGTTTTTGGTGGCTCTGTGTGTGCTTGTGTGTGCTTATTAGGGAGGAGGTACCAGGGTACATGTCTGCCTTAATTGATAACAAACCACAATGTAATGAGGGGTCCTTTATGTTATCCCACACAAGGGTGAAAAAGTGGAGGGGCTACAAGCGCAAGCCCTGTATCCTTGGAGAGCCAAAAAAGACAACCATTTAAATTTTAACAAAAATGATGTCATCACCGTCCTGGAACAGCAAGACATGTGGTGGTTTGGAGAAGTTCAAGGTCAGAAGGGTTGGTTCCCCAAGTCTTACGTGAAACTCATTTCAGGGCCCATAAGGAAATCTACAAGGTATTTTTGTGTTTATCTGCTTCTATTTGATGAAAATATTAGGCATTAAATTATTGTTTACACTAGTTAAGATTTCTAGATAGGAGTTGCAGGATTATTTTGTCTTCTGTATCTTTTAACTGCACAAGTTAGCGTATATGAATACAAAAAGTTAGGTGATCATTTTCTTTCCCTTGTGGAAGCCCATACATCTTGTTTTTCACTGACTTGTTATATACAGTAAGGAACTCTACCCTGAGACCTGGAATATTCTTGTGCATTGGTTGGAGATTATGACTCTCTGTTTAGTACCCAGTACTGTACCAAATATATGTGAGTACTTAGAAAAGCCCAAACAAAGCAATTTGGGAAATAATTGGAAGAATGAATTATCTTTTTCATTAAGGTCCTTATTATAGCACGGAACCTTAACAAGGTTGTTGCTTAAATTATTCCAACCATGTAGATGTTCAAAACAAATTATGAACTTTAAGAAGATAAAAATAGCAGAATTATTCGATGAGCATCTATCAGTCATGCTTTGAAATAGACCAGTACATAGGCTTTGTGTCTAACAGCAAGCACTGAAAAACAGGAATGTGTGCTTAGAGTTAGGCCTTGTCAGCATCTTATCATGTGTTTTTAACTTAGCTAAGTCAACAGTTTTAGCTGCGGATTGTTAAAAGTTTTAAAAGTTAAGCAGTTTTAAAAGAGAAAAATCAGTGTCATTTGTACTATTTTCCTTTAAGACAAAAATTAAAATATTCTTTTCTTCCCTTCTTTCAGCATGGATTCTGGTTCTTCGGAAAGTCCTGCTAGTCTAAAGAGAGTGGCTTCCCCGGCAGCCAAGCTGGCTGTTTCAGGAGAAGGTGAGGACCTAAGTCATTTTCTGTTCTTTAGAAGGGCCGAAGACATGTCATACACACAGTAATTGTTTGAAATGAGATTGGGTTTCATTTTAAAATAGACTACATTAATTTATGATCGGTATATTAAACTCTGAGGTAAATGAGTTTAATACTTTATGGATTCTTTGAAAATACTATCAGATATATTGATCATCAAAACCTGAATTTTCTAATTATATTTTATTATGAACCCTTTGACTTTTGAAATAGGCCCATTTGATTCACTAAGGATCAAGTTTTCTTAGCATCTCTATAGCTAAATCGTGGTCATTGCTGCTCCTTAACACAGTCTAGTCTCATCTGACATATGTAGATAAGTAGTCCAGTAAAGCTCTCACAGTAACATGAGTGCCATTTGTACCATCCCAAATGAAACAGAACCTCAGATTCTATGTCCCGTTTAAATAATCAAATCAGATTATTTAAACCTAAAAAATTCATTTTGAGTGTTTATTACACAAGTAATTGCTTTCTTTCCCAGTCTCTACTTTGTGACATAATACTAAATATTATATAGATGTCAATATGTAGTAAGGATTATTATTTTAAATTTTAAAAAGTGAGCAATGGCCAGCTGACCAAAAAAAAAAGGAACAAAGCCCACAGAATTCAGGCCCCAGTGGTCAAAATCTCATGTCTTTCCTACATTCAACACAGTCATTATCAATTATCATAGTACTAATTGAAGAGTGCTACCTTAGTTAGACAGGCTTTCCATGCAGAAGTCTGAGCAGTGTTTGTAGTTAACAGATGTCACAGCTTGCCAATTGTATAGTAATTTTTCATGGGTTCCTCAAATAAATTATACAAGGGTAGAATGTTTAATTTACCATAATGAGATGATTATATTCCTTAGAAACCTTGCCTAATGAAAAATAGAATTGTTAAAACAATTATTTCAATGGAGATAGCAAGGATTAAGGTTTAATGTTATTTCAGACTCATAGTAACAGCAACATTCCTTTTTCAGGAGGAATTTTAAAGGTAAATTTTTTTTTCAGTTATAGGTACAGCTATAAAATCCCATCATCACTAAACAAATCAAGCCTTTTATTGCAAGCAGACTTTATTATTACCTTGAAAACAATTATTAGCATAGTTCTCTTTGTACATTCTCATTGTTTTGATGACTTTTTTTTGTTCAGCGTTAGGAGAAAAAGGTGAAAAGCTCCTTTAAACATAACATATGCAGTCTACCACCAAAAAAACCCAAAAACACTTCAGTGTGTTATATCCAGTTAAGTCTCACTAGCGGGCTGGAGTTTTCCTGGCCTTCCCACCTAGTAACCAATAAGATTTGGGTCATGCCTTGCTTTCTTATCTGTAACCACCCCTTGAGGTAGGAAATTATTACAAGTATTATGAGAATATCTGTGTAAAGCTTTTAGAACAAAGCTCCGTAAATGTCTGTTGCTTTATTTCCTTTTTACATTATTTCCTGAATTACTGATAGAGTCACTTAATGCAGTGAGTGTTCTCATCAAATAGCAGTGTGGAGAATGTTTATTTGTTTTAAAACATGTTCAGAGGCCTCAACACTTGAAGCTTCAATGAATAGTTCACAGATGAACCACAGATGTACTTAAAGTTTGGCAACAGAATAGAGTTCAATTCTGATCTTGGTTGGCATTTATTATATCCATTTTGAAAAGACCTAGCTATTAGAAGTATTAGGAAAGATTGTGGCCATATGGAGGGGTGTGTGAGGACCTAGCATTTGAAATTCTGAGAAAGCTGTTTACATATATTAATGAGCTGCTTGTTAATACTGCATTGAAAGTAATCAATTTTAAAGTAAACCATAAAATAGATTTGGTAAATTACTAGTTTGGGTAGCTCTTAAAATATGGCTTGGGGATAGCAGTGCCCTCTGTTAAATGTCACGTGAGCGGAGGATAACCATTGAGGAACCCTCTCCATCACCATGTTTCTGGGTTTCTCAAGCAGTTCGCATATGTCTTGGTACAAGGCAGGGCAAGTAAAGCCTCATTGTCTTTCCAGTCTCCTTTAAATTTTATACTGCAGTATTCAGTTCAGCCAGAGTTTATTTTTCTAAAATTTCTTAAGCATTTTGATAGTTATTTCAAAATTTGGATCCATTTTCAAGAAAGGGACTTTTAAGTTGAGGAATCACTGAAAAAAGAATTAGTTGCCAAGAATCCTATTTTAAATGGCCAAAAATGAACTAAAGAACAGTAAAAGGGAGCAAAATGAAAACAGAAGGATCAGAATATCGAGAAATCAGAAAAACAAGAACATTGATGAAAAAAGAATGCCCTTATTAAGAAGCCACCAAACTTTTCCTTGTGTGGGAAATCCTTGCTCCAATTTTAACCGTGGAGGTATGTGTTACCATAGCTGAAGGGTTAAAGACAGAGAGTCTTCTGTTTTTCCAGAACGTTTGGATGACCTTGTGTCTGCTGTGAGTCCAGCACTTTTTACCAGCGGTTATTAACTGGCCTCGGCACGTACAGGTTAGCACTGTGAAGTTGAAGGAGGGCTGCCCACATTAGCACAAGTGCTAGGGGTTTGGGGTTTTTTGTGTGTGTTTGTTTTAGTTTTCATTAGTACCTCCTGCAGAGGCTCTTATAATTAGCCAATGGAGTTCTCCATACTAAATTTCTGCCTATTAATCAAAATTAGAGGCTGCATTTTAGGAATATCATCTGAAGTTTAGTGAGAAGCATACATTATCCGTCATAAAAATGAACCTTTCAGATAAATGGTGATTTTTCTGTTGCTTTTTAAAAAATACGCAAAGGCCTATGATAAATGGAGAAAAAGTGGAAACAAGAAACATGTGCTTCTTTCTGTAAATCTTTTATCCTATACCTAGTGTAGTGTCTAGGATTTTCTTTCTGGTGATCTTTTTGAGAGTATGTCTTGATTCTAAGCCTTAGTAAAATAAACTAAGAGAAATGCAGAGTTTTAAAGAAAATCTTTGTCTAGAATGCACACCCTTCAAATTCAAGACACTAAGGGACATTGGTTTTTGTCCTTTAAGACTAAATTACATGAATAATAAAATGTACTAATGTGATTTGTCTTTTAGCTTGTTAAAAAAGGCCTGATTATTTTCTGGAATTGGGTAGATATAACTTTCATCATCAGTTCACTGCCTGTTTATGGACTTGAATGACAAGTAGATGCCAATTTTTAGCTAAATAATACATATATTTTATTTTGTGTTCTAACAGCTTCCTACCATTTATGTATATGGCATAGTAGGATATAAGTTTTCCCTTGTGTACTTGAAAAATGAAAAGAGTGTGTTATTTAATTTACACAAAGGACATACTCTACTAAAAGTTTTCTAAAATTGTGACTTGGTACCCTCAGAACTGAAATACAGATACTTGACGTACTTATCAAGAGCCTGCATAGGAATGCATCTGACCTAATATGCAGCACAAAATAGGTAGTCAGTAAACATTAGTTAAAACTAAATGTGAAAACCATTTTCATTTAAAAAGAAATCATGGGGCCAGCCCAGTGGCGCACTGCTACAGTGCGCTGCTTGGGAGCGCGGCTTCTCCCGCCGAGGGTTCGGATCCCACATACAGACCGGTTCCTGCTCACTGGCTGAGCGAGGGGTGGGCGCAGCACTGAGGGTTGCGATCCCGTTGCCGGTCCTGGTCCGGTATGGGCGCGACACTGAGGGTTGCGGTCCGTTGCCGGACACGAAAAAAGACAAAAAGGAAAAAAAAAAAAGGAAAAAAAAAGAAATCATGACGTTAAATCGTAGATCACTGTTGGTACTCAGCGTCGGTGGACATGCAGTTGGTTTTTTATTCCTGTGGCTGGGTCTTCACAGGAATTGTCTCCTTATCTGCAGCTACTGAATTTTTATGTGCAATTGGGGAATTTGGAGCCCAGAGTATTCATCAGCTCTCTGTGTTATCTGTGACTAGCCTTTCTCTTGAATGGATCTTATCCTAACTTCTTTATTCATAAACTTGCTTTTGCAAACCTGTCTGGGATTTCTTTAAACAATCAAGCTCTCTCCGTATCTCAATATTTCTCCCCACCAGAATTTATTGCCATGTACACTTACGAGAGTTCTGAGCAAGGAGATTTAACCTTTCAGCAAGGGGATGTGATTTTGGTTACCAAGAAAGATGGTGACTGGTGGACAGGAACAGTGGGCGACAAGTCCGGAGTCTTCCCTTCTAACTATGTGAGGCTTAAAGATTCAGAGGTAAACCCACATTAACTGTTTCCTCTCCCTTTCTATGTGGTGATTCTCTTTGCAGGGAGTCACAATGTTTGACAGTGGAACTTTGTTGGGTTTTGCTAAGTTCTGGAGCATGACAGTAAATACAGTGTGACCTGTAATTGTTTGACCTTGTCATTTGGTGTAGCAGGGTAAGCCTTGGCTTCCCACAAGCAGAGCTTCCCACAGCTAAGTGGAGGCTGCATGTATGGGGCTGGTCTGTGTCAGCCTGGATAATAATATTCAGTATTAATCTCTACTCCTGCATGGAAATGACTTATGATTTGGAATAAACTTTCTTGATTAGGTCTTCATGGTCATTGATTTTTAGATACCTCAAGAAAGATACACAGCAATATTTTGCCCATGTAAACAAAAGTATTCTGGTGATACTGTCCCCAGAATACTGGGCAGTAGAAAGTTTCTGAAATTTATATTTTTGTCTACACAGTAGAAAGGCATAAAATCTAAGAGATTGGTACACTTTTGGCTAGATTTTAGTATGTCCATTGATCGGGGACTGAATTTATTTTAAATGCTGTTATTTTTATAAATTAGAAATGGCTGCCATTGTTGTTAAATGGAGCCCTGGAAATATGATTGCATAAAATGTGGTCTTGAGATAGTGCAAGTAAAGAAATGGTGGGGTAGGTGGGCTTCCCACAGAGTATGGGAGCCCATCTTGTAATGGCCAATTTCAATTAGTGGAGAGTTTCAAGGTATAAATATAGACATTTAACAGATTCGTTGCACATAAATAAACCAACAGGAAATGGCTCTTTTTTTTTTTTTAAGCATAGGCAGTCAATTCACAGTTATTTCCTTTTTCTCCTCATACCTCCTAGGCACTGAGAGAAAAAGCTGGCAAAAAATCTGTAGAGGCTGCTTTCCCAGGTGTGAGTGAGTGGACAAAACTCTCTGATTTCAATGCCAGTAGGAGGTGTATACTGGACTCTTCTATAGGGGGAGCTGGGTCTGGTGGCTTGCTACAGTAGTTCTGCCATCAAACTCTGCACCTTCCTTGCAGTTCCAAGGAATGGTTTTTTATTTGCTTGGGTTTTGTTTTTTTAAGGGTGTCATTATTATTATTATTTTGTTTTTTGTTTTTTTCTTGCTGTGGTCTTGAGAGCAGCTTGCTGAAATTCCCATGGATGGATTTGTATAAGTCTGCCCACCCTTGGAGAATTTGGCAGAAGCCTGGAAGAAAGTAACTTTGCCCTGTAAGACAGCTGGCATATTGGACTCTATAGACCTAGAAGGGGAGAATTAAACTCTTCTTCAGACAAGCAAGTTGAATCCAATAAGAATTATACAGATGATATTCCAGGGGAATGGGGGGAGAATGGTAAAAACTGAACTTGATTTCCACTATGATGCATGAAAACTCTTAAAAGTCCCTTTACCTTTTGGATCAGTTAAAATACAAAAGCCATTACTTGTGTTATATTTTAATAAATTACAGCTTTCTATAAAAAAAATCTAAAGTCAGTAAGTTAAAACAAATAAATGCACCGTGACATTTTTGAAAGGTAAGCTGAGTTGTAAGATGCTTTCTTAACCACAGTCTTAAATTATTAGACACAGAAGAACTAATAGTACTAAAAATTTTTAGATAAATATTTAGCTACATTATTCAATAATAATGGAAAAAATCTAAACAGTCAGCTCTTTCATCGTACTTGAATATAGAGTTCAGTTTATAAGCAAGCTATCCTACCAAACTTAAAAACCAGACCCAACTTCAGACACTAAAATTGACGTATGGGAATGGGGAGGGGTTGTCCTGTCCTGCCTTCTCTGTATGAGAAGGTCTGGGGCATTGAGCCTGGAGCAGCTTTTCTAAGATGCAGTGAGGATAGAACCTGGCCTTCTGAATATGTCTTAGCTTATGGTGCTGGCTGTGGTTTTTCAAAGGTAGCACATTGAAGCTACTTGAGCTCTACTGTTGGGTATTATCAATTGCTTTGTTCTTTTTATGGAATATAGGGAGTATATTATAAGCCTTACTGGGAAAGTAACTTGTCACCAGGAATCTTGTTTCATTGGTATTTCTTTATTTGATACAGCCTATAGAAATTGTAAGAGAGATTGGTGTTTTATAACTTTGTTTATTAATAAAGAATGCATAATTAGAGTAAAAATTTAACCCAAACTTTTCCTGGCAAATGGTTGTTAAATTTTAATAATCAAAACAAAGGGACCATGATAAATTATGTTCCTGGTAGATTAACTGCATATTTTTATTCTTACAGTAACTCTTTAGTTCATTAAGCCTTTTGTTTTGTTTTAATTGGAATACTTAATTTACTGCAAGATAAGAACTCAAGGGTAAAAATTAATTCAGAATAAAGTACTTTGTAACAACAGATTATACTCTGGCCCCTGTCCTGATTCTCCTGGTCTCTGTTAGTATACTCAGCTGGTTTAAAATTCCATGAGTATCCATGAGGGGAATTCAACCCCAAAGCACTTTTGCAACACTTACTAGTTGGAAAGAAATATGGTCTGTGTGTATGGCTTGTGCTCTCAGCATTGATACAGAAATTTCAGAGTTTAGACAGTGTGCAATCGGGTGGAAAGGCTACAGAGGACAGCAGTTACCTCTTTGGAGAGAGAGAGAGGTTAATGGGATGGGGGAGGGGGGTTTCAATTGCCTCTGTACTGTTTTATTTAGTTCTTTAAAAAAGAAAGCTCCTAAAGCAAATGTAGCAAAATATTAATATTTTTATGTATTAAATCTGGGTTGTAGGCTCATGGTATTGGTTAAATTCTCTGTACTTTTTATGTGTGAAATATTTTATATTTAACCATTTGAGAAGAAAGCATGAGCTTAGTGTTTAGGATGTAGACTAAAGTCTTTTTAGCATGGAACCTCCTGTTCGACTGGACTCAGGTCCAGGATGTGCCTGTGCTACATACACACAGTCAATACCTGAGCCCTCTGTGATCCTACAGTGCCCCATGCTTTGCTGTTTTTTTCTCTTAAAGGAAAGAGTAAAAGAGTAAAAGCCACATGTGTTAAAGTATTTGTTTTGTTTCATTTTTCCTGATACACGTTCTCATGTCAGGTGATACAGTTCTACTATGTTTCCCCAGAATGAAAAGAGGGATTTAGGGGCTCAGGCATGTTTGTATCATCGTTAATCGTTTTTTAAGTTGCATGACCAAAACTCTTCAGAATGCAAATGAGACCTTTTGCTCTGTTTTAAGGGCTCTGGAACTGCTGGGAAAACAGGGAGTTTAGGAAAAAAACCTGGTAAGTTACAAACCCTCATGCTTATTTTTCAATGTTTTGAATGTGATTGAGAGTTGCTCACATCTTTGTTTATGAGGGCCAGAAGCCTAAAGTAAAGACAAAAGAATCTTTCCTGAGAGTGCTTGGAGTAGATCCTTTCCTTGGAATCCATTAATAATGTATACATAGTTATGAAATTTCAGTGTTGCTTCACATATGGGGAGTGGGGACATTATCAGACAGAATGTTCTCTTGGGTTGTGAAGAAATAATTCAGGCAAGGTGGCGGGGATCAGCTGCTTCTCACGCATCCTCTTGTCAGGCTCAGGAAGGCCTCTGTCATTTCCTGACAGCACATTAAGTCACAAGCAGTGGAGAAGATTAGAGGAGCCACGGATGTTATGAGTGTAGGTACCAGTAATTTAGAAGCCATTGGGTGATTTTTCTTAGGTACACATTGAAGGTATGAAATTATAGTCATGCCTCTGAATTCAAAGTGTTGTAGTTTATTTAAACAAAATCACATGTTCTATAAATAGTAGCATGAAAGAGGGGAGAAAGAAGTAGATGTAAAATAATATGGTTTGTTTGGCACATCTTCCTAGTCTAGGTCATTTGAGCTATTTTGTCATATCCTTAGGAAATTATAGGTTGAAACAGTCACTGCTGCACTGAGAGAGGAGTTTGTGTGTCTGTCTGGTGCTCAGCTCCACAAAGGCTTACATGGCCAGGAAAAGGGGGGTTTTAGGTTGTCTAGAATTTTAGTCAGACTCTAGATATTGGATTACCTGGGTCAAATCTCTTTTAAATATGAGTCTTCTATGTTTTGAATGTTTGTCATTCCAAAGGATCCAGATATTTCATATATGATCCCCAAGTGGGCTTAGCTTTGCCCTGAAATTAGCAAGCTCCTCAAGGACACAAAAAACAGCAAAGAATGTTGGGGCAGATCACTGGTTACCTATGTCAGGTCCTTTGAGGAGCAGGAATATCTGATGCCAAATAGAACACTAATTTGAACTTTCTCCAAACCAAAAACTCTTGGAATCTAGAGCTAGTTCTTGGCACATTACAGGAGAATCCTCTTCTCAGCATATTTTTCCCAGCTAGAGCTCTCAGTCAGAGCCAAGGTATATGTAAGCTTGGCCCTGGGCTTTCCTGCTTTCCTGGAGCTCTGCGAAGCCTCAGGCAGGGCTGTCATGGTGGCTGACCCCTGATTGCAGAACAGGGTAACAGATTCACTTGCTAAAATACCTGAATCTTACTAGTTCACTGGAGTGAGTAGAAAAGTAGGAAATACTGTAAGGGGCCTTTTTGCCACCTTTGTTTCTGACTTTTCTTAATTTCTTCTTTTTTCTTTCCTTCCTTCTTTTCTTTCTGTCCTTTCCTTCGTTTTCCTTTTCTTTCTGCAACCAGTACGATAAGGAGAGAGTATAGAGGACTAGGACAGTGTTATCTGTTGCCTCTAGAAGTTCAGAAAGCAGTTACTTGTAGATGCGCCAGCATTCATCAGAAAAGGATTCTGTCGTTTCATTCTCGAATTCCTGTGCCAGTAGAAGTGTTCTTTTCAGAGCTTGGACTGTGGTAGTGCTGGAGTTATCCCCATGAGACTTAACATTCAGGAAAAGTATAGAACTATTTACATTTTTTTCCTCTACCGAATTGTTGTTTTTGCATAAAATTCCCTTCTTAACTCCAAGTTTCTCCTTTAACTTGAAATAAAAAGAAATAAATTTGCATTCCTATGATTCACACTTGATATTCAGGGATCACTCTCATAATGTGAGCCATAAAGAAAATGGTGGTGGTGGTGTGAGTGAGAGTCGGAAGCAACAACTTGTCAGTGACCTACTGCCGGGCTCCTGATGGTTTCTGAGGGAAATAGAATTTCTCTTTCTACTCTATTTGCAGATGGAAAAGCTTCCCTTGAGTTCCTGTGTTCACCTAACTGTCATTGAGTACTCCTGTGCTGGGGTTGGGGATGAATGAGGCCCTGCCCTTGGATTAGGGTGTTCTGGGGATTTGTGGGAGGGGCTGTGTCCAAAGGTGCAGGAGAGGTACACAGAGGGGAACCTCTTGGTAAGTAAGCTCCATAGATGCTGAGGGAGTCCTACGGCAGATGGGGCAGAACAGAAAGGTCAACCCAAGCCTTGAGTGCTGCATTTGCATGGTAGCTCTGGCACAAGGGAGCGGTTCACTGAGTCTTATTTGTTCAGTAGAAAACCAGCCCAATACATTGGTTTTGATTATTTTAATCTGTGAACCTGGGAGGTGGCTGTGTTGTCTTAGACTTTCCTTCTCCTGATTGTGACAGTGCACCACAATGTCTGATCTTGTTTTTCAGAAATTGCCCAGGTTATTGCCTCATACACCGCTACAGGTCCCGAGCAGCTGACTCTGGCCCCTGGGCAGCTGATTCTGATCCGAAAAAAGAATCCAGGTGGATGGTGGGAAGGAGAGCTGCAGGTTAGTATCTTTTCTGTTTGTCTAAAATTCTCTGTCCAAGTATGAATGTGCAAAATTTTGAAGAGACACTATTTCATTGCGAAGTACAAATAAACCCTCACTGCCTAAAACCTGCATTTGGATAGTGAGAGATACCACATTTTCTGAATCTATTTGGTTCCTAAACTTCAACCAGCCAGTAGCCGGATTCTGAGAGCTAAGGACTCATCTGAAAATTCATCTATTCCATTCCAGAGTTCAGATAGTGTTGGGATAGTGAGGATTCATATGATGAGAGATATCTGTAGAGAGTCATCTTTAAGTGTCATGGCATTGCAGAAATGGAGCTTTCCATCAGTGCTGATAGGTGTGTTATAATAGTAGGTTTCTTTGCATTCAAAGCCACATCTGTACCTCACAGTATTTTTAATTCCTCTGTGTGTGTGTGTGTGTGTGTTTATTCACATCATCTTGTTATTCTTTTTACCATTTCAGATGCCTCTTTTGAGTCTCATTTCCAGAGACAAAGATGCTTTTAAAAAGGTTACTGTTATACCACCGTCATGGTAAAGATTGTTAGAATCAATGGATGCCAAATCTAAGGAGAAATTTTAATAGGAACAGAAAACATACATGGTCTTAAAATGACTCCCCACAGATCACTTATTATTTGCAAAGGAAAGCACGGTAATTACACAATGTAGAACTAGGACAACTCCTTACTTAGATCAAAATTATCATCACCAGTGGGACAAGTGGACATTATATGCATCAGACGTGCTGCGCTAAAAAGGACACATCACTTACATACTATTCTGGCCAGAAGGACATTGCCTGAATCTAATTATGAGGAAACATTAGGTAAACCTAAAATGAGAGATGTTCAGTCAAAAAGGGGGGAGGGAGCGACTGTATTCTTCAAAAATGTCAGTATCATAAAAGACAAAGAAAACCTGTAAAAGAACATTAAAGAGACCTGACAGCTATTACAATGTCTGATTCTAGACTGGATCCCATATGAAAAAAAAACATGCTCTAAAGGATGCTGTGGGATAACTGACAAAATTGGGATATGGACTCTAGATAAGATAAAATTATTGTATAAGTGCTTAATTTACTAAAATTGATAACCGTACTATGGTTATAAGAGAATATCCCTATTTTTAGGAAATACACATTGAAGTATTTAGGGGCCATAATGTAAGCAATTTGTAATCAAATCGTTCAGAAAAAGAAATTACAGAGAAGGGGGTGGGGAGGGAGAGAATGCACAGATGGTGATGCAGGTGGGGTACAAGGTTAACAACAAGTGAATCCAGGTGAAGGGGATATGGGTGTTCTGTGTACTTTTCTTACTCTTGCCACCTTTCTGTAAGTAGGAAATTATTTCTAAATAAAAAGTTGCTTTAAAAGAGTTACTACTATAGCAATTACTTGTAGATAAGCTGACTGATTCAAATAGGAAGTGTGTCTTCTTCCTACCCCACAACCTCCGACAACCCCTGAAGTGAAGATCCCCCAAACAAGGCAGGCCCTGGCTTTGCAGCTAGTGTGGAGGACAGCGTCCTTAGGGGCCCATGAAGGGCTGAATTCCCCTGCAGCCCATCTGGCCTTAGTGCAGAGGGGGTGCGTGTGCAGGGGGGACACAGAGCCCAGCGTCCTCCTTTAGAGTTGAGCATGGGGCTTGCTACAAAACACAGGCAAGTACTTGCTGAATACATGAATGAATGGTTTCTAGAAAGCCCTTTGTAAGAACCCTAGTGTCCCTAGCAGGGAGTCTGCAGTAACCTTTTGGTATCCAATAGTGTGCCTGTGGCCCAATTTATCAAATCAGCTGACTTTCATCTGGCTGTGAGCAGGACTGTTAGGAATTAGGTAAGTCTGAGATAGAGGAGGAAGGCAAGAAAACTTCGCTGTGCAGGGTGCTAGTGTGGAAGACAGGGCCTTGAGGGGTGCTGAAGAATCGGGGTTTGCACCAGCATGAGCAGGAGGCATGCTCCACAGGAAAGAAGGAAGGAGCTAGCTGTCCAGTCACACACTGTCGAGGCAAACTTTGGGGAAGGTCTATATTGTGGTGCGCTGAACATACAGTACCTTTCCGGATATAATAAATGTGTCTTGGCTGGAATAGAAGGCACAGCCTGGAGTGTAGCTAAAGAAGGAACTTCCCCTGGGGAACTTGCTGGTGGGAAGCCATAAAAACCCTGTCCAGAAGTGCTGGCCAGATACAGCTTACTGGCTTGGAATCTGACCTTTGGAGTCCTGGAAATCCACTCCCTTTCTTTAATATGCCTGCTCCCTCGCTGAGCAGGGAGAGCCTCCTCAGACCAGTGGGTCCCACTCCCTGTGTGGAATTGTCGCCCCATTGGCCATCTGATCGGGGTGGCCCTCTCCTGTTCTGAAGACCTGGGAGATAACCCCTTGCCCTCCTCCTCAGCCTGCTGGTGAAGGCTGCCCACAGAGACCCTCTCTTTGCAGCCTTACATCTTATCACTCTGCAGTGACATTGCTGCTCCATCTCATTTGGTGACTTGCTCTTTAAAACAACCAAAGACCCCAGGCTCTCAGGCTTCACTGCCTTTGCTCCTAACTTTTCTCCCCAAGGTATTGACTCCCACCTCTCTCCAGTTTCTCAAGAGCTGGCCATATCCCACTTTTTCCAGAAGCTTTCTATGACCATCCCAACAGAAGTGCTGTCTCCTTTCCTTAAATTCTGGTGGTGGCCCCAGTCTGCACCACTCTTTGGTATTTCCTAGTCAATGGTTATATTATTACTCAGCTTTCCAGGCCTGTTTCTTATTTCCATGTGTAGGTGATCAGCTCCCTGCATTCATACTTTTTAGTCCTCACACTCCTAGCATCTTGCTCAAAAGAGAGGTTTAAGTGGTTCTTGAAATCTGCAATAAAGTGGCCGAATTGCCACGTCCAGGAGAGATTCTGACCCTTTAACCAGTGTGACTCTCAGCGTGGACACACAAATGAAGAAATTTCCAATGAGCTCTGTGTTCTGCCCTTGTGAAACTGCGGAGGTGGGGGAAATAGTGGAGTCATTGTGAGCTGGTGGCAGTACACTGGATAGATAAACATGTGGGAACTCGCAAACAGATGGCTTCAGTCATTGGCAGGGTCACTATGAAAATAAAAGCTGTAGTCCTTGAGCCAAGGGCATGAAGCCTATCAGACCACAAGGAAAGTGAAACTTGATCTGCCTTCTAAAAGTAACCCAGAGGTATCCTCCTTAATAAATTGGCAGGTGGGGGGCAGAGGTGAGGTGGTTGAAGTTTTATTTTTAGTTTTATTTCCTTATTTTTGGAACAGATAATATATTAACATGGTTTAAAATTTAAAAGTTATAAAAGGGGATGCAAATGGCTCGCTCCTACCCTTGTCCCCAAAGGCAACTGTTTTTATCAGAGCCTTGTTTCTAGATAAGATGTTCTCTGTGTTTGAGTGTGGACGCATGTGCACATGTGGGTGCAACTTGCATTGATTCTCTTTTCCTGATGCTGTGCAGAGGATAGTCATTGCCCTTCTCATTATCCCTAACCAGAGTCTTCTCATGGAATTGTGTCCTAACTGCAAGTCTTGGCTCACCAACTTGATTATAAGTTCCTCCACGTCACATAGTATCCCTTTCCAACAACATCCAGCACATAAACTCTCCATAGATGGATCTTGTGTTGAGTCAGTTTGAAGTAAAAGAGAAAGAAATGGCAGTGAAAAAGAATGACGGAAGCCAGTATATGGGCCTGATGGTTTTTGAAAACAGAGTCAAATTGAGACTCCTTGTGTTCTGTGTATACTGCATGTACATGATCTTGCATCTGAGGTTGTATATTACCCATAAAAAAGAGTGCAGACGTGATTGTGAATCCTGGCTTGCCACTAACTAGCCTGTGACCATGGCCTTGGCACTGTCACTTAACTTTTCTAAGCCTCACTTTCTTCGTCTCAAAATTGGGAATAATAATATTATCCTTCTGGAATTGTTGTGTGGATAAAGTACCACAGAGTGTGGTTCATAAAAAGCACTCAATAAGATAAGCACTCAATAAGTATTATAATTATTATTCCTAAAATCCATGTATAATGTTGGCATTAACCATAATCTCTACAGTACCTGAAATTAACATCTGAGTGCTAACGTTGAATGAGTAGAGTTTTCTATCCCGGACACACACAACACTATATCCTGGATTTGTGATCCACACAATCCAGCCTGTGCAGAAACACTCTGGGCTTTGCTAACCCATGCCTGTCACAATTTGAATTTTAGCTACAATGTTTTATTTTTGTGATGTAGTAATCCATAGATTCTATTGTTAATGCTATTTGTTTTCAGTTATATGTAAACTTCACCTAAATGCTCTGTTACAAAGCAAACTGTATCATAAAAGAACACAAACCTTTTAAAATTTTTAATATAATTATTTTCTTTTAGGCACGTGGGAAGAAGCGCCAGATAGGCTGGTTCCCAGCTAATTATGTAAAACTTCTGAGTCCTGGGACGAGCAAAATCACTCCAACAGAGCCATCTAAGTCAACAGCATTACCAGCAGGTAAGGAGTTGGCAGTCTCTTGGAAAATGGTCTGCATGTCACCTTAGATTTCCACTCAGTTTTCTCATTAAATTTCTTAGATTGTTTTTCACATGTGCTTTAAGCACTTCTTGTACTTGCTGTGACTGACACCCAACTAATGTGATATGGAATATGTTTTTCAAAAGGACTGAATATCTAAGTAGCTTTACTGTACCGGGTACAACAGAGCCCTTGTTGGAACTCTCTTCCTAAAGGAGTCATGAATGCTGTGGCATTAAAACCAGATTTTTCTCCTTACTTTCTTCCTGCAGTTTAAATTGAGATTTGGGCTAAAGGGTGAGGTGACAGAAAGGGACTCCTAAAAATAGCTGGCTGGGGTCTAAATAGGTCAGGAGATTGAGCTGGAGGCCACGGGGGTCTATTGGTTGTAATGTGGTGTTCACTGAGGACTGAAATAGCTCCCCTGTGACATTTACTGTGAACAGAGGGGGCTTCGCTGAATGTGCAGGATGTTATGCACACTTTTCTAAAGGACTGGAAAAGAACAGAGCACTGCAGTTGACCTGGTTGGCTATTTTCTGATTGAAGGGACTAAATTTGATGCTTTAGTAATATTTGAGAGAGGTGAGGTTAGGGGACCAGATTTCTGCTTTAGGTTTTTAAGCCACCAGCTCTTGGGTGGCATTTGTGGAAAATGTAGAATTTTTGTTCCACTACCTTGTGGTTAAATGTCTGTGCTATACATCCCCAGTGAAATAAGATTAAAACTTGGCAGCCTTTGCAAGAAATTAAAGTATTGGCAAACTTGTGACTGAATCCCAACCCCAGCTGGGCCTTTTTGCTTGAGCTTTGGCCTCGTGTAGGCAGAGGGGTGTGGTACCAGCTCGATTTGCTGTCCCCTAGGGAGACCTGATGTTGTCTTCCCCACTGTCACTATACAACCCTGTCATCGGGTTGGTTGAAACCCACGGAAATCATTTGCTGAAGTGATTGAATTAGCTGGAGAATTTGAAAAACCTAAACCTATATATATCTATGTAGGTTGGTTAAGAAAGATAAAGTGCGGACTATGACCTAATGGTCCAGCCTGAGAAATGCCAGGGAACAAGAACAATTTCACCCCCTATATATAGGTTTGAAAGAAAACGAGAGAAGAAAAATTGTTCTTGAATGTGAAAATTTCTTTCTTTGAAGCAAAATTTTGAGATGCAAATATAAAGCAGAATAATCTTTTAAAACACTGATTTTACTTTTCACTAAGATTTGGAATTTTTGGAGGTCAGACAATAATTACCTCCCATCTCAAAAAAAAAAAGAGGAAAGAAAGAAAGAAAGAACTCGACTGAAGTCCCCAGGATACACAGTTGGCCTGTGCAGCAGATTGGGGAGGGTGGGGGGGTCCATCTTTCTGAGTCAGCATGTAAGAATTCCACTTCACTCAAAATGAAAGCATTCAGTTATCACTGTAGGTTTTCTGCTGACAAGTAAACATGGAAAAGAGGAAGATATTATAAAAACTAAAGACTTAGTGTGAAAATTTTGCTATATCTTCCTCTATTGCCACACTATGAAAAGCCCTTTAGAACACTTCCACTTTATTTTATCATCTTCTGAAATGACACAAATAATACAGGAGAATATCTAATGGCTGCAAACTGCCTGTTGCGTGTGCTGTGGCGGGTGTGCAGCTGCTCAGCCTACCCTGTCTCCTGCAGTGTGCCAGGTGATCGGGATGTATGATTATACCGCACAGAATGACGACGAGCTGGCCTTCAGCAAGGGCCAGATCATTAACGTCCTCAACAAAGAGGACCCTGACTGGTGGAAAGGAGAAGTCAATGGACAAGTGGGACTCTTCCCATCCAATTATGTGAAGCTGACCACAGACATGGACCCAAGCCAGCAATGTAAGTGCCCTGGTGGCTCTGTCGCCTCTCTTCTCTGGAACTTTCCAGTGAAACATGCAGCATTGCTCTGATTCTGCTGAGCTTTGTTTGCAGAACTTAAAGCTAGACCATTGCTGCAATCACAACAGTCTCTTTGAAGACCTTCTGTAATGCAAGACTTTATCTTGTGGGGTTTCTTCGTTTTTTCTTTTTTGATTTTCATTCCCTCTGTAGCATGTCCCCTCCCGCCCCTTCCCCCTCTCCCCCTCTTTTCCTTTTTTTATTTTTAATCATTTTGGCACCATGCTGTTTACATGCCTGACTCATTTTCCTAGCTTGAATTTTGCTCATTGTTTTGTTTTGCTTATGTGTTGTTTTCCTCCTTTTTCTAGGAATCATATGTTGTCCATCCCCCCCTCAGGCTTGAAAGTCCTCAAAGAGACCCACTATCCCATATCACTGCCCAGAGGGATGATGGGAGATGCAGCCTTGATCATGTGACTTCCAGCATGATCACCTACTGCCTTCTGAGTAGAAGAACTCACTGCAAAGCAGTTTACCTCATTTTACCTTAGTTGCATGTGATCGCAATGTTTGAGTTATTACTTGCAGAGACAGAAGCAAAAATTACAAAAATACACAGGGTAGTGGGTCCTTTTGTGGCTTTCCTAGTTACTCAAATTGACTTCCCCCCACCTTTGCACAGGTGCTTTAAATAGTTTTAAATATTTTTAAATATATATTTTAGCCTTTTAATAAAAAAATTAATTACTTCTTTGCTATTTTGGTTTTGCAAAAAGACCCACTATCAAGGAATGCTGCATGTGCTATTAAAAATTGTTCCAAATGTCCAGAAATCTGAGACTTGATGTATTTTTTCATTTTGTCCAGTGTTACCAACTAAATTGTGTAGTTTGGGGTTCCCCCCGCCACTATAGAAGGAGTTTCAGTATATCTGTTTTAAAGACATGTAGAATGAGCCCAATTAAACAGAAGGTGTTTTGTATCTGTTTGTGTGTATTAGATGTACTTTGTTGAGCATGTAATACATCTTGTACATAAGCAATTAGTTCTTTACATGGCAAAAGTTATTACCATGTATGATACGCTAATCATATTGCATTAATTTTATTTTGCACAGTGACCTTGTAGCCACATGAGAAAGCACCTGTGTTTTTGTTTGGTCTCAGATTTATCTGGTTTAGTTGGTGTTTATTTTGGGTTTTTAATTTTGTGTGTTTTCATACCATAAATCAGTAGACAACACCACTGAGGTTGTTATGATCAATGATATCTACAATCTCTATTTAGTCTCTGTTACATGAAGTTTTATTCCAATTACTTTTCATGGAATGACATATTTTGAACAAGTAATTTTCTTGACAAGAAAGAATGTATAGAAGTCTCTCTTCAATTAATTTCCAATGTTTACATTTTTTAACTAGACTGTGGAATTTCTACAGATTAATATGAAATGGAGCTCATGGTCCGTTTATGTGTTAGATGTGCTGTCGCCGAAGCCATGTTTGTCTTTTAAACACTAGTTGGAAGCTCTCAATAAAAACGCTCGTTGCTGACAGCACAGAAAATGGGGTAGGGGAAGCCTCAAGCACAATCTAGCTGTCCTACTAATGACTTTGTAACATGTAGTTCCCTCCCGCGTCCCCGTCTCTTCTGGGAGACTGTGTGCTGGCATTCACGTGGTGCCGAGAACGAGGATGCTCCTCCTCGTGCGGTTGCGCTGCTTCAGTATTTTCATGGATATGAATGTAAAATATATAAGTATATAAACCTGCGGCTTTAACAACTGTAATACAACCTTTTGACTTAGTTCCGTGTATAGATAATTAAATTCTTCATATAAAAGTTAGATGGAAATGTCTCTGTGTTCTTGGTGTTGGAACCTGGCAGTAGTGAGGGGAACCACACAGACTAGAGGGCAGAGGACAGCCCTCTCTCTCCTCTTGCTACCCTCTGTGTATAGATAATTAAATTCTTCATATAAAAGTTAGATGGAAATGTCTCTGTGTTCTTGGTGTTGGAACCTGGCAGTGGTGAGGGGAACCACACAGACTAGAGGGCAGAGGACAGCCCTCTCTCTCCTCTTGCTACCCTCCTCTCCCTGATCAATATGTAAATGATTACTGCTTGTAATACTGGTCTTGAAGCATAGAACTCTACCACCCTGTTTAGCAGTTCCCTGTCTCATCAGAGATTCAGTATGTATTGCTGACACATTGTGCCATGTGCAATTTGGCTCATAGTACAAAACATTTTCCAAAAGATGTATCATAATGGACTGGTGAACACCCAGCAAGTATGTGGGTAAAGATGGAAACTTGCACATCTTGCATAGTATTGGTCAGGGTCCGCTTCTGCCTGGCATTCTCCAGTCTTGTTGCCTTTGCAGAAGTAAACCAGCATGCACATTGATGAAACTGTTTGCTACAATGACCAAATGTTTGATTTCATCCCCATGAACTTCATTTATTGGGTCTCTTCTGCCATTCAGTTGGAAATGATTTCTTTCATCAGTTCACCAAATATTTGGGGGGAGACATCTGCCATATATATTCTACTGGGTTCTGGGTAGAGTGTGATTGAGACAAGGTCCCTGTCCTCATGGAGCTCATATTCTAATGGGAGGAACAAGCAGAGAACCATACTCCTGGAGTTCATATAAATATACATGGGTGTGTGTGATAAGGTGAATTTCTGTGCTAGAAGTGTATATGTGAGGCACTGCTGAGGAGGGAGGGCGGCTGCAGGGAAAGGGTTAAAGAACCTGCCAGAAGGAAGTGATATTTAAGCTAAGAACTGAAGATGAGGAGCCAGACGAAGCGGGGAAGAGAAGTGGTATTATAGATAGAGGTGTCAGGACCTGCAAAGGCCCAGAAGTGGGTGCAGAGAAGGTCATCCTCACTGTACCACTTGTGGAGCAGCGGTCCAGTTAGCAGGCCCCTTCTCTTCCCCTGGACCCTTCACCTATATAGGCCAATGTTTCTTCTCCAGTCTTGAGTTTGCCTGGAAGGGACACAGTTGTCAAGGTGGGTAACTCATACCTATATAACTCTCTCTAGTTCCCTCTCAAGATCATTCCTCCAGGCTTGCTTCTGGGTTTGTGAAGCTAACACAGGTTGTCCCCCAGGAAACTGCTCCTTCCCCTCACCAATTATTCAGTTTGTATTTGATTGTAGAATATCCATCCGACCCAGTGTTTCTCAGCCATAGGGGCTGCTACTCATGTCTAATGGGTAGAGGCTGAGGAAGCTGCTTAACATCTTGCAATGCATGGGACAGCAGCCCCAAAGAGAATGATCTGGCCCCATATGTCACCAGAGCCGAGGCTGAGAAACCCTGGTCTCACCTACTAGCTACCATGGTTAATGTTCTTCTGGCTGCTCGGGACCAAAAAGGTAGCCCTGTTGGTGGCTACTGGGGTTGCTCTTGTAACTACTATTGAGTAAATTTAATCACTAATACATTCATATCACATATCTGAGGCATAAAAAGTATCCCAGCACCTTGGTTTTATATTTAAAAATCTTATTCTTCTTGATTATTCCCCATACTCTGCACTTGGGTACTAGATTAAACTACTTTATTCATATTGTCAAAGAATCTGGTTAACAAAAATTTGAGTAAAAAGGAGAGAAAGCATCTTCTAATTAAATCAGTGAAAGGATACTAGGTATCTCTTTTGATCCCAGAGTTGAAAGGTGTGTGTGTGTGTGTGTGATCTCTTTTGATCCCAGAGTTGAAAGGTGTGTGTGTGTGTGTGTGTGTGTGTGTGTGTGTGTGTGATCTCTTTTGATACCAGAGTTGAAAGGTGTGTGTGTGTGTGTGTGATCTCTTTTGATCCCAGAGTTGAAAGGTGTGTTAGGGTGTGTGTGTGTGTGTGTGTGATCTCTTTTGATCCCAGAGTTGAAAGGTGTGTTAGGGTGTGTGTGTGTGTGTGTGTGATCTCTTTTGATCCCAAAGTTGAAAGGTGTGTTAGGGTGTGTGTGTGTGTTTGTGTGTGTGATCTCTTTTGATCCCAGAGTTGAAAGGTGTGTTAGGGTTTGGGTGTGTGTGTGTGTGTGTGTGTAAGGTGTGTTAGGGTTTGGGGTGTGTGTGTGTGTGTATTTTAGCTATTCGTTAAACAAAAATAACTGGTCATTAAATCATTTAATTTCATATTGGTCTGTGTAAATGTATTTGCAAGTGAACTTTGGATACAGTTGTGCTCCATTGGCTTATAGACAAGAAAAGTCCAAACGAGATCGTCTTTCTTGTGCACTTATGAATCGGGGCCTCTCCACACTGCAGGACAAGACCTGGAGTGCTGAGGAACTAGGGTGGTCATGGCTCCTCAAGTGGCCCAAGGCCCAGACAGCCCCTGCATAAAAGGGTGTTGTTACAAAATATTACACCATTGCATGTATGGTGGAAAACCGGTGTCTGCCTTTTCTGGAAGGGAACCCGGGCAGACCCAGACTTCCCTTGCACATAGCAATTGGGTTGCCTATGCCTTCTTTGATACCATAAGAAGAAAAACTTAGAAACACTAGCGTAGGAAAACCCTCCAGATAGTGGGTTTAACCATATGAAGTTGCCAATCTTACTGTTTCTTACCTATAGAAACAGCCATTTCATATGGTTCAACCTAGTACAATTTAACCATTGCTTGGCACATGGTAAGTTAGGTGTTCAAAAACACCTATGTAACGAATGGATCAAAAGAGGCTGTATAGAAAATGCTAGAGTCCTACTTCTCGACACACACTGCATCACGCTTGGCGAGGAAACCAAGACATCTCTCCAGTTTCCTTTCCCTTTAGATGTGAGCTTTCCAAAGGCAATGATATCCTTGGAAGGGGCTGCTCCTGGAGCCTCTTGCTCATTCGCCTAAGAAGGAAGGTGAAGACCCTCATCTGGGCCAAGTCTCCACTCCAGCATGGGGTTGGGGAATCACCCCATGCAGGTAACAGTTGGGAATGGGCACAGCAAATCACAATCAGTCCTGCCTCCTGGGAAATTGAAAATCATTTCTGAGACACTGTGAATATTTTTTTTTTCTTCTAGCAAAATTATAAATTAATCCTATTCATTCTTTTTAGTTCCAAAAATATCCAAGATAATTTTTATAGAAACTATATTGAATGCCAATTGTCCCCAAAATGCATGGAAAAGCAGCCCCTTCTTCAAAATGGCTGATATTTAAGTTGGATCTGGTAGGGCAGGGGAATATGTTAAGATCAAAGATCACGATAGCCTCATGTGAACATTTCACTTCAGCCGGAGTTCTCTTGGGCCCTTTTTAAAGAAAACCCCACATATGAAAAACCAGACTTCTGGAATGTTTTCTGATGTGTAGTAAGCTATTCCATTTCAAAGGGTTTCAAAGCCCTTCAGGAAGATTCTATCAATTGAAAGCTCTCAGGCATTTTTAAATTATATGACTTGATTCACAAAAATTAAGGTTTTAGTTGTAAAAAATGAGCATCAGCTGTAAGATGTACACATATTGTCTGTGCAAGTTGCTGTTAAGCATGCTACCTCTTAGATGCTTCTTTGTTAGTTTTATGGTGTCATCTGTGTGTCGGGGGGCAGTGCAGACAGACACAGGCAGTGAGACAGAGTGACTTACAGGTGACTTAAATGCCTGTGTCTGTAGCTCGGTAAAATGTGTTGAATGGTGAGGTCAGGATACTGCCAGAAAGCAGATAAATACCACTGTCCAGAAGATTCTGGCAGAGGCTTACAGCTGCTGTTTCCACATCTGCTTGGTGCACCATTACTGCATGATGTTGCAAGCCTCAAAAGAGGAAGCATCCCTTCTTTTCAGTCAGCCTAGTGTATTTTTAAACGTTGGACAGTTCCTCCTCTTGATGTAGTTTCTCCAAACTCTGACCTAGGAGAGGGGAAGGCCCTTTTGACCTGCCAGTTTTCATTAAGGAAGCTGTTGCACTCGGTGAGAGTAGTAAGCCACTTGATGTTCCTGGCTTCCCCTCTCATATCCCATGCTGTCCCTTCCCATGCTCAGTCCCTGTCACCAAACGCTCTTGCACACTGATCCACTGTTGTGTTCCAGGCCTCACCAGGGAAGTGGAGAAGACTTTAGGTGGGAGTGTGGTGCAGAGATGCTCCCTGCAGATTATCAGATGAGGTCGAGAGCTTAGAACACATTGGGCACAAGTCCTGCCCCTCACAGCTGAGGACACTGAGTGTCTAGGGAGACCCAGTGATGTTAGTTCTCTTCCTAATTGTACCATTTGAGAAGAGCAGCCCTATCTATACCAGAGCCTTCACAGAATGAGTGAATGCGTCTTTGGAAAGATGGGGAATGTCCCTCTTCCCTTCTGCCGTTCACTCATGGGAGTTGCCATGGGAGTCTACAGCCGTTGGTGAAGATTCCCACACACCGGTGCTCATTTTCAATGCCTCAACCTTTAGTCCTTGTCACCTCAATTGCGAGCAGATTCCCAAACACATAGGCTCACCCAAGATGCCCTCCCTCTGTGCCAACATGAGGACATGTGTTGCGGTAGCTTCTCCATTTCCTTTCCTGACCTCCACAGAAAAACTTATAATAACATGGTTCATCTACGAGTTCAGTCTGATAGTTTACTTTATTCCTCTCACAATTCTGGAACATTTTATTTTCCTAGGGAATTGACATAACCATGTCCTGGGTCTTTACTGAGATGAAGAAGCAATCCAGGATGGTATCTCAGAGCATGGGTTCCAATTCCAGCCCTGCCACTCACTACTGTGTTACCTTGGGCAAGTTATTTAACCTCTTTGTGCTTCAGTTCTCCTGTTTACAATGGAGAGATGATACCTAGCAGAGGGTAAGCACCTATAGACACTAGCCTGATGGTGGTGGTGGTTGGAGAGACAGGGCACTGTGCCTGGTTAGTAAACATCACGGAACCCAAGCAGTGGCTTCCTGCTTTCTTTCTTGCCTTAAACCAAGACAGCAAGTGGGTTGTGTGCATTTTGAGACCTATCAGCTTAGGGATTTGAGAGAGAAAATATCGGACAGCTTCCCCTAAAACTTTCATACATCTCACTGCAAGATTTGCCCCACTGATTTGTGCACAAATCACAGCCCCCTTTCCTCCGTTAGCAGGGTGCCCACCTGTGTGAAATCGAGCAGCTTTTTAAACCTATTTCCTGCACTCCTGAAACATGCAGTGACACTGTCTGGACTTGAGGCCAGAGCCTGCTCAGCAGACTCTTGGCAATGTGGACAAGCAGCCCGTGTTTCACACGGCTGGCGGTGGGGAGGCCAACAGAAAGATGTAATGTGCAGGGCTTTTAAATGTCACGTCTGCGGACTCTGTTGGCAGGCCCATGCAGCGCTCCACAATAAACCTGTCACAAATGCATTGACTCACTGGGTCCTTTATTTCTCATCACAGCATTCTGTGGCCTTGTGTTCTCTTGCCAGCAAAGAATGGAATGTTCAGCCCCCCAGATATGCCAGCTGCGAGTTTTTTAAGGAATCATGAGGCTTGGATAAGGGACATGTGCTACCAGGGGGTGCTTCCCCGAAGCACCATCACCAGAGCAGCTGCCCCCAGCATGCTTGAAGACTCCAGGAGGCTAATTCTCTCCCTGCCCTGTGGCACACACCCCGACATGCCTCTCAGGGCCCAGAGCTCTGGCCAGGAGGTTTTGCTGTTTGCTGGGCCTCCAGCAGAGCCTGAGCTGCAGGATCTGCCCCAGCAGAGGAGGCAAGACCGGGGATGCCTCTTTCCTCTCTGGGGTGTTACCTTGGAGTTGGGAGGCTCCGAGAGAAGGCCCCCACATGTCTGAGTCCTCAGCAACGGCCTCTACTGACTTGGTAACCAGTAGAAACCCTCATCCCACCCGTCCTCAAGAGGCAGAAGTACATCTGCCAGTCTCTCCCCACCTTTCCTTCCTTCCTCCTCCTGCTGGGTCAAAGGCTCTGGACATGCCTGTGAGACCAGGAGGGGCCAGGCTCCTGCTCCCTGCGAGTTGAGACTGAGAGATATGGAACCAGCCTATGATGGGGCTGTGCTGAGCAGAACACTCCTGCTCTTGCAGAGCCCATGGGAGCAGGAGGAGACAACCAGTGGACCATTAATCAGAAATTCCAGCTAGTGATGGATGAGATGGGACAGAGTGTGAATAAGGGCCGGGGCTCTAGTGGATGCAATGGCCAGGGAAGGCTGCTCTGAAGAGGTGACAGGGGGGTGGATACCTGACTGCAGAGAAGGGCTCTGCCTGCGTAGATCAAGGGCAGGTGCATTCTCAGCCCAAGGTACAGAAAGTGCAAAGGCCCTGTGGGTGAAGGAGCTGCCCCTGCCCCTCTGTGAGGATGGCTCTAGGCTGCTAACTGGTCTCTCTGCACCCACACTCTTCTTTCCTCTTCTCCACGCTGCGGGCAGAGAGCTATTTTAAAAACGTGATTTCTTTGGCTTAAAATCATACAGGAGGTTCCCGGCCCCCATAGGATGAAGACCCAAATCTTCTACTCAGCTAGCAAGACCCTGCCTGATCTGCGCCCTTCTTCTCTGACCTTCTTGCATTCTCTCTCCTCATTTATTCCTATTTGCGCTCAATTTTTGGCACAGCTCTGTCATCAGCTCCTCAGGGAAGCCTTCCCTAACCAGTGCCTCTTGTTATGCTGGAACACGTGAAGTCCCAGGCTGGCCTGGTAATGGAGCTGATCTTTAGGATCCTAGCCTGACGTTCTCTCTAGTTCTTTCTGTCACCTTTTGAGTCGCTGCCATGATCCTTCAGAGAAATCCAGACATTTCTTGCTCTGATGGCTTTCCAACTGGCCCTCTTGAGAACCATCTCCTCTGTCCTGCAAACTCGTTATGGGAAGGTCCACTTTCATCATGGGAGTCCCTAGTGGGAGTTGGAGCCCGCACGTGGCCCATGTCAGGAGGAAGCTAGGGGTGCACAGGCAGCATGGAGCCTTCCCCAGCCCCAGAGGTGGCGGGGCTCAACCTCCCCAGCCTCGTCGACCACGCAGGGCACCTGTGTGCCCATCTGTCCAAGCCCGCCTAGTCGGGTGGTGGTACATGGGCCCATCATCCAGCTCCACGCAGAATCTTCCCTCCATCACTACAGTCTCCTCACCACCTCCCCAGGATTCCTCCCGAGTTTAAGACACTGGTGCACCCCAGCAGAAATGCTCTTACCCCATCTTCCTCACCTTCCTGCTCTGCCCACCTTTACCCTCCAGCTTTCTCTGCCACCTTTTCTCCATTAACTTGCCAAGAATCAGCTCTTTCCTGAATTCCTTGTCATACATAAAGATGAGTGGGTAGAGAGATTGGTACAACCTCTGCGGAAAGAGCACGAATGCATAGTGATAGTACCTACCTTGTATAGTTGACTTCTTGCAGGACACCTGTCTTCCCGTTGATTATAAACTACTTTGCACTCTTGCATATCCCCCAAGGCACCTTGCTCTGAGAGGACAGCCCTGTGTCACCTTCCTGTTGTTCCACAGGCTCAGTCCTTTCTCCCTGATGAGGCTGTGTGGGGCAGGACACATCAGAGTGTCCTTCTCCTCACTGGTCTAGAACCCAGCTCAAAACCTGTGCATGGGAAGTCACAATCGTTTAAAAAATAAATTATTGTGAAAAGACCCTAAAACAAGAAATGAGCTTATTAATTGTAAGAATTGTTCTTCATCATTCTTATAACCACCCTAAATACTATGTGTGTATTCATTCAGTTTTCTAGGAGGGGCCTGGGTGGATCTATGCAGTTGCTGAAAATGAGCAGGAAACGTCACAGGGTCAGATTGTCTTCTGTGTTCCAGCAGGGTCAGTTTGCCAATTTAGGAGAGTCCCCAGGGACCAGGCAATTCTCTCACCCTTCTGAAGAAAGTTCTGTTGGGATGAGAAGTACACGTGCCCCTCCAGATAGTCCAGAACTGGTCTGGCCTCCAGAGCTTCCATGGGCTGGGGCTGTCCTGGGACTGGTTGTCCAAGGGTCATTTTCAGAAAGTACCCAGTTACCTTGACTCAGACTGGCCACTGCTGGCACCAGACAGCCCTGGGTTCTAAAAACAATCATGTCCTCTCAGCCAGATCTTTCAGGAATCTACTGGGAGAGGAAAGAGTATGGACTACTTCCAGGCCCACCCTTTGAAAAGCTGGTGGTTTCCTTCTGATTCCAATTCCTGAGACATCACAAACAAAGGTTTTATTCTTGATAAAGGAAGTCACCATAGGTCTCCAGAACAGAATGACCTTTGAAGCCTTAGCCCTGGAGGTGGGGGTTAGTGGTAGCCATGTGACCTCACATGCGGCTGCAGAGAAAACCCCAGAACAGATTGTCAGAGGTTCTCTGGGCTCCGGGCCAGGATGGCCTTGGAGGGACAGTGTCCTGTGGTCACGGCCACCAGGCCCCCTTGGACACTGCTTGAGTGACCTGCCATGGGCTGGATTCTGCTCAGTAGTTGTAGCAACTGTCATGCTACATGTGCCAGGATGGATCTAGTTTCCAAATCTCACTCCCTTTTTCTACCAGGTGTCTTGATTTCTGGGCTCTTTCCTCTGATTGAGTGGTCCTTTCTTGGCTGCACATTGGAATAATATAGGAGCTTTACAAATGACAGAGGCCCAGGCCCCACCCCAGCAAGTCAGATTTAATTGGTCCAGGGGACAGCAGGGACACTGGGATTTTTAAAAGCTCCTTGGGCGACTCCAACGTGCAGCCCAACTCGAGGGCCACAGCCCCTGTCCATCCTATACACAGCTGCCACAATGATCCTCCTGTAACACAGCCAGAACCTTCTGGGCTCTGCAACCAGAGCCTCCTCCACTGCACTTCCCCACCTGTTATGGGCCTCATTGTGTCCCCTAAAATTCATATGCTGAAACCCTAACCACCAGTACCTCAGAATGACTGTACTTGGAGATAAGTTATTTAAAGAAGTAATTAAGTTAAAATGAGGCTGTTAGTGTGGGCCCTAATCCAATCTGACTGGTGTCCTTATAAGAAGAGCAAATTTGGGCACAAAGAGACACCAGGGATTTGCACGCAGAGACCTTGTGAGGACACGGGCAGAAGGCACCCACCTGCCAGCCAAGGAGAGAGACCTCGGGAGAAACCGGCCCTGCTAGCACGTTGACCGTGGACTTTTAGTTTCCAGAACTGTGAGGAAATTACTATTTGTCATTTAAGCCACCCAGTCTGTGATACTTTGTCATGGTGGCCTGAGCAAACGAAGACACCACTTTTCCAGAAGCAAGTGGAGTGAGTGGTGGTTATACAAGAAGCACAGTGGTAAAGGGCATGAACTCTGGGGTCTGACTTCCTCTGCCATCTATTAACTGAGGCTCTGGCAACTGGCTTAACTTCTCTGTGCCTCAGTGTCCCTGGCTGTTCAATGGGAGAACACAGTCATAGCCACCACAGAGGATTATTGCTGGATTCAGTGAGCTGGTGTCTGCACACTGCCTGCCTGGGACCGTGGCGAGAGCAAAGTGGCCTTCCACGTGATTGCCTGTCATTTGCCATCGGCCAGCTTCCCTTGCCGTACCTTTCCCAGGGCTCCCATTTGCTCCAACTGTTCGCTCTGTTTGAATCCCTCTCTACTACCCAAACACCCCACTGTTTGCCTGATGAAGTTTGACTCCAATTCCTCTGCAGAATAATCCCAGATCCCTCTGGTCAAATCTATTGGCTCCTCCCTCATAGTCCGATAAAAATGTGTTTGGACTTCTACTATAACTCCTCCATCTGCCTTCATACTCAAAGGATTTATTCATGGCAGCTACTCAGGATACCTAAAATCCTGCAGGATAGGGCACAGTGAGAGCAGGAACTCAGGAAGAAAGAAAAGCAAGCATGGTGACATAAATGGGGCCAGGAATGAGCTAAAAAAAAAAAAATGCATACCATAGGGGACCTAACATAGGACCAGGAGTCCCAGCATCAGTTATAAGGCCATGAATGATATGCCCCCTTTTTTTTACCCTAACATTCTTATTTATGGAAAATCAAGCAATGACTTATTCCTGTGGGGAGTTTGATTTTCACCACGTCTCAACAGTTGTGAAACTGCCTGGCAGCCCATGTAGACTGGATTCCCCTTCTTGGGAGAAAAAGAAGCTTATTTGGAAGTCACATTGGCCCCTTTAAGCTTCTGGGTTAGACAGTGCAGCTGAGTGGAAGCCCCCCGAGGGACCCAGCTACATGGGGTAGGAAGAGTCCCCAGGACAGGCTGGAATTGGATGCTGGAGCTCAAATGGACATAGGCACAGGGGTCTTGGGTGCCATCGCATGGCATCCCCCTGCCTCTCACTGCAGGCCTCTGTGCCTCTCCAGACCCCCCTAAAAATTGAATCTGAAGGATTTTGCAACTCTGGGGTCTCAAGGACTGGTAACAATGTGCAGTGATGCCCTTTAAGAAGTGCCTGCGACTCGGCATGGATCCCAGAGCCTGGGATGTCCAAGCCTCCAGGAGACTGCAGGCTCCCTGAGGACAAGGAGCCAACCGCCTTGCCCTTCACTGACCCCAGCACCAAGCACAGAGGCTGGATCACAGCAGGAACACATGATTTCACTGCGTGGAGAACACTGGGGTTCCAGACTTCAGCTGCAGGGGGTGGAGGGACACAGTGTTAGACCAGAGAACTCTCTTCATGTCATATCCACATTGGTTTCATCGGCTTTCCTACAGGACAGGCCACCCCACACGCACCACTCTGCCCAGGATGTTAAGGGGAGCACAATTAGATTAACTTTCCCAGGAGAATCCATTGCAGCCCCAGGGGACCAGGGTCACCTGGCAGGAGACTAGGGCCATGGGGAGAAGTCTGTAGTGTAAACAGGAGCCCAGGAGCCCAGTTAACATGTCTCCTGCTGACGCGGGGCCATTTAGCCAGAGGATTCGAGCTGAATGTCCCCAGAGACGTTGGTATAGCTTTTCCTTGAAAGATAAAAAACCATCGCCCAAGCTCCCATATTGCTCTGTCTCCCAGTCCCTTCACATTTTGTCTCCAAACTCTTGTTCCAGCATCACAACCTCTGTAATCTGGTGCTTTCCTCCTTCCCACCTTCTCTCCCACAGCGTCTCTGCACTTCCCTGCCACCCGGGCGAAGGCTTGTTCATGCTGGTGCCTGCAGCCCCAGAGTGATGGCCTCATCCTCCCCAGCTGCATGAAACCGAGCATCACGAGGAACCTTCCTCCCTCAGCATGGGGAGTGCCCACTTTTCTGCGTCCCTGCCATCCCCACCATCGGCTTCTTTAATGCTTGCTATTTTAAATTTAATTTTCCTGTTGAGTCTTCCCCAAGGTTGTGAGTTTTCCTGAGGACAAGGACAGTATCTTGCTTATTTCTGTGTCTCTTGGACTTTATAGGAACTTAATAAATATTTATTGACCAACTGATTGTATGTTTTGGCCCTTTCATAACAGGAATGAAGCCTGTTTATTTGCGTTGCTCAATGGCCAGCTTACTGTGGGGGCTGGCTTGGTTTTCCAAATTATGCTCCTCTTGGGAAAGGCAGAATGATTAGAGGTGTCGGGGAGAGCAACATTCGCTTTTTATTTAATGCTCTGTATCCTTTGACATTTTACAATATGCATGTGTTCATGTATTGCTTTTGTAATAAAATGATTTATTTAAATTATGCTGTTCCTATGAATGATGTTTGAGAGTTACAAGATGACCTTTTCTGGGTAAAATTTTCCCTTATTTTTCTCCAGTGCCCCAGACTCAAATCCTTCCCAAGGTACATCACAGTTTTCTCGCTCCACTTTGTTAATTTATCTAACTGTACAAGATTCTAAGGGATGGCATATAGATGAGGAATTTTATGTGGGCTGTAATGCAGATCATTTTTAACCGCCTGGAGTCATTTGCAATATTATTTCAGCTGTGAGTGGATTTTAGTTAGTTATGAGAATCTCTTCATCACACCAAGAAAATTGTTTGTCCTGCTTTATCCACTCGTTTTTCACTGGGAAAGAGGGCCAGCAAAGCATGTTTATCCTGGGACCCAAAGGAGAGAAGGGCCACGTACCTCCACCGATAAACAAAACTGTTTTTTATTGGAAATGTCTTTTCCACTTACCCTGCTTCAAATAATGGAGGTTTTAAACTCTCCTGTTTTTCTAAATATTAAAATTTCAAAGGCAGGATATTTTTGAGTTCAAAGTGTCTATTTCAAGTATTTAATGGTTTTCTTGGTCTGGCATTCACCAGCAAGAATTTCTAAAACAATATCCCATGGGTCAGTTCAGTGGCTAAAAAGACGATTCCAAGCCAACACTGTTGGCACATAATGTGGAGATGAATCTCCCTACAAAACCTTTGCTTTTCATTCGTTCTGGGTCCTGGAGAGGCCACTGGGGCCATCCCCCTGCCTCTAGGCAGGCTGGTGGGTGGACCTGTGTGGGGTGGAATTTGCTGCGTCAAGCAGCCCAGTGTCCCCCAGCACTCCCTGGGACCTCTCCTCTCAGCTCCGTCAGCTCTGACTTGGACCTTACAGGGTGTATGGACTGGAAGGCCAGAGATGCCCGTGACAGGAGGCCATGCAGCCGCCCTCCCATTCATCCCGAACTGGCCCCGGGCACCTGAGATTCTTGGATCGGTGGCCCAAATTTACCCCGGGCCTTCTGCTGTTGCTCTGGCTCTGAGCTTCTTCTCAACTTGCACTGTATACAACTCGAAGTCTCAGAGGAACTTCTGAAATCCACAGCAAGCCAGTCATCTTTCCTCAAAGATCCTTGTTTCCAATTCCTCAGTCATCCTTAGAGTGTCTTCTGGTCACTTGCACCTCCTTGCTACAGAGTGAAATCCTGGTCTGGTTGTCAGTTGTAAGCAATGTCAGTGTTTCTCAATGGGATGCTATTGGCATCTGTGTGGGCAGTTCACTGTCCTGTATATTGCAGGTCATTTAGCAGTCTTGGTCCAGCCTGGCAAATTCTAGCAGTCATCTCATCATTATGACAACCAAGAATACACTTGCACTGTCAGCCCTGGGGATAGGGTTGGGGGCAGTACCACCCCCAGCAGCGGACCACTGAACCCCAAATTTCTTATCTGTACTCTGAAGGGCAGACATCTCTCCTCCCACATCCTGAATCCCCAGCACCAACGTAGTTAGTAGCAGACTTGTGGCAGGACATCAGTAAATGTTGGTCAAATGAGTGAATAAATGAGATCCATGAACAGGCTTCAAGAGGGCCTGTGAATCAGATAACATTGTGTGCTGAGTGTGTGTATATTGTGCGTGTTGTACACATGTGTGCTGGTGCGAGAACCCATAGCAGCCATCAGATCCTCCAAGGGCACTGTGACCTAAAGGGACATTGGGAAGACTGGTCCCAATGTCAACTGGCCTTATGTGTGTGTCACTGCAAATGTCACAGCATGATGTTTGTGAGGAGAATTTTAGAACTGCCGCTCTGTGCCAGTATTTTACTATCCCTATTGAAGGGGACATCCTGAAAACCCCTAACGTGACGCTGCTTCCGTGAGAGGGCAGTCAAGTCCCATGGTGCGAGGGCTGCATTTGGCCCTTTCACAAGAAATGGCCTGAGTCCTGGGCCCTTAGACTCACTCACAGGAGAGTGAGGTAAAAATAGGGCAGGAATGGGATATGTTTTCCCAGAGCTCAAGAATGTTGTCTGGGTGACTTTCCCAGTAAAACTCAGAGAAATCGATGACATTACTCAGCTTCCCACAAACCTGAGCTCACATAGCAGCTCAGCAGAAGCTGGACAGAGTGAGTGAGTGATCATGGCTTGCTTCCTTCCTGAGAGTTCATTGTTGATGCAGCTGTTTTAATAAATGACAATCAACGCCCGAGGCAGGAAGAACAGCTGAACCAAACTAGAGTGAGTGAGTGATCATGGCTTGCTTCCTTCCTGAGAGTTCATTGTTATGCAGCTGTTTTAATAAATGACAATCAACGCCCGAGGCAGGAAGAACAGCTGAACCAAACTGGTGGCTGGGCAGAGGGCCCAAGTTCAGATGCGTCTGCAGACCTGTGCAAGGTTCAGACTCACCTGTGGCCTATGGAATTTTAGCTTGGCTGCACAGCAGTGGCTCTGAGTGAGGTCAAGGATAGAAGGGTGCTGAGGGTGTTAATATAACAATGGCTCATTCCCACAGCTTTCCTGGCATCCTCCTGCCTGTCCTGGGATGTTCCTGTTCCAGCAAGAGAAGTTACAGCATCCAGGAAGAGCAGTGGGCTAGGGGAGGGGACAAAACTGAGAGCTGGAAGTGCCCTAGCCCTAGAGTTAATCTCTAGGGTAGTGAAGCATTTGCCAAGGAGTATATGGTACATTTGCCCCAGAGGGATCATTTTATTTGCAGAAGCTTCCAGCACATAGACTAGATCAGTCATGAACCCAGATAACCCCCTCGGGGGAAGATGGAAACTCTGAGGAACCCTGGTAGTCCAGAGCAGGCTTATCCAACACCAGTGTGCCTAAAAAATCACCTGGAGAGTTTTTTTTTTTCCTTTTTGTCTTTTTTTACTGACCAGTAAAGGGATCGCAACCCTCGGTGTTGCGCCCGCACCACGCTCAGCCAGACCTGGAGAGTTTGTTAAATCAGATTCCTGGGCCCCAACTCCAGAGAATCTGTTCAGCAGGAGTCTGATTATTTGCATCTCTAACAAGCTCCCAGGCAGTGATGCTGCTGGTCCAGGACTGCTGCACTTTGAGAATGACCGGTCTCCAGCAGCGGTTTTCCCACTGTGCTCTGTTGCGCTCTCTTGTGGGGAGCAGAGGGGCTGAGAAAAGGAAGTGAATGGGATTTGGTCCTGACACCCCCACCTGTACCCATGACATCTCCCAGTCTACCTATTTTACAAATCTGGCGTCTGCAATTACATAAAGAACCTCTGATAAGAAGAAGTGGGGGAGACTACTGGTCTGGAAGGGGTGGGCTCAAGCCTGCACATGGTGTGCTCTCAAGAACCTAGCCTACCCACCCCACATTCCAGCGTGCCTGGGGCAGGGGGCAGCCTCTACCAATAACAAGCTAAGTAAGCTTAGTCAAGGGCGGACACCATCTCAGGGCAGCAGGGTAGCCCATCCCCTCGGCAGACCTGCCCTCTGTGGTGATCTTGTTCCAGGCTGACTGCAGCCGGAGGGGCTATCCTGGCTGCCTGCAGTTTTTCTGCTCAGCTTATACAGGGGCTGGGCAGTGGCCTTGTCCAGGAGAGTTTTCTCAGCACTGCCTGTGTGCATCCTGTGTCTGCCTGGTCCCCAGGCCCACCAGGAGTCTCAGCACAGCCACCTCATTCTCCAAAACCCAACCTCAGGATACACTTACGCCCTCCTGGAGGTCGGGTCCAGCAGTAGTGGTGTGGGGGAGAGGACAGCCTCCAGAGGCAGTCTCAGGGTTCACCTCTTGTCTTCATCACTCCTGAAATGAGAGATCTGGGGTGAAGCAACCTCTCTAAGCCTCAGTTTCCCTGTCTATAAAATGGGGATAATTCTAGTATAATATGTGAGCACTAAATGCAGTTGTCAATCTAAAGCTCTTAGCACAGTGCCTGGCATGGTATGAGCCCTTAGGAAATGTTAACCAATTGTTACTAAGTCTTCTCTCTTAACATTATTTTAGTGATTTTGATAAGTCAGGAGTGTGTCGCCTGTTTATAGGGCTGCCATAATAAATGATCACAAACTGGATAGCTTAAAACAACAGGGAATTATTGTCTCAGTTCTGGAGGCCAGAAGTCTGAAATTAGGGTGTCGGCAGGTCTGCACTCCCTCTGAAGTCTCTAGGGGAGGGTCTGGTCCAGACTCTCTCCTAGCTTCTGGTGTCTCCAGCAATCCTTGCCATGCTTGTAGACACGTCACTCCACTCTCTCCCTCTTCTGTGTCTGTCTCTGTATCCTCTTCTTATAAGGACACTGGTCATATTGGATTAGGGCCCATCCTAATTGAGTATGACCTTATGTTCATTTGATTACATCTCCAAGACTCTATTTCTAAATAAGGTCACATTCACAGGTACTGGGGGTTAGGACTTCAGCATACCTTTCTGAGGGACACAGTTCAACCCACAACAATGTCTACCTGGAGTGAAGCCACAGGGCCCAGCAGCCATAGAACCCAGGGAATTTTCAATGTGGTGCTCTGAGGGCTTCCCCAGACTTGGACTAAATTGTCCCAAATGGTTGTGTTTTCCAGGGTGTTCAGACTTACATCTCTTGGATATGTTGACCCCAACTGAAAGAAAGCGACAAGGATATATCCATGAACTCATTGTCACAGAGGAAAACTATGTGAATGACCTGCAGCTTGTCACAGAGGTAATGGCAGCTGTGCATGGGGGGTGAGGGCACCTGCAGGGGGCAGGGAGAGAGAGGGGGGCCTTTGCCAAGGAGACCTCAGTGCTGATTCTGAGCCCGAGACACTTTCTATGTGTGGGGAGCATCTGGATGGCAGATTACCAGGGAGACTCACACCAAGAGAAGATGGTTAAATTCTCATTTGTGGTAAACTCTGAGTCATACTCACAGAGGGACAGATCACTCGTGCCAAGGGGCAAACGCCTGGAGAGGTGATGGGAGGTGACACATGTACTGAGAATTGAGAGTCCAGGCTCTAGTCAGAGAAGTTACAACTCAGCCACCAAATAGCTGATGCCATAGAGCCCGTCACAACATCTCCCTGACCCTCAGCATTGGCATCTGAAAAGGGCGGCCATCTGGCTGATATCTTGAGTAATTCCTAGTGCTCTTGTTACCTCCGAGGAAAATCTGTGGTTGAGAAGGAAGGTATTTCCTCCCAGGTCTCCATGAACCCCCTGACCTGGGCTGCTTCTCCATCTTGTCTGTCCTCCCAGATAGCCATTGAAGGGCCGTGGCCACCCTGTCCACAAGGATGGGATATGCAGCAAGCCTTTGTCCATACCCATGGGAGTTGCCATATTAGGAGACAGGGATGTGCAGAGCACCCTACGATTGGAAAAGTACTGTAATCATTTGGAAACCCTCCCCACCACACCAAACAGTTGGGAAACCATCTTGTCTGACAGTCTTAACACCCAGGAAAGACACGCTGGGCTCTCTAGTGTTGGAGGAGTACAGGCCGGGTTGCTGTCCCACAAGACCACCATTAACACATAGGAAGGGTTGGTGCAAATTAAGAAAAGGTGCCATTTTCTCAAGACATTTGACTGTTATTAAATATACAGTTAAGGGGATGGCCCCGTGGCACACTCGGGAGAGTGCAACGCTGGGAGTGCAGTGGCGCTCTCACGGCGGGTTCGGATCCTATATAGGGATGGCCCGTGCGCTCACTGGCTGAGCACGGTGTGGATGGCACCAAGCCAAGGGTTGCGATCCCCTTACCGGTCACGAAAAAGAGAAAAAAAAAGAAAAAAAAAAAAAAAATATATATATATATATATACAGTTAAGGATGTCTGGGATGTGAGTGTCACCCCTTAGAGAGGGCACCTTTGTGCAGTGCCCGAGAAGCACAGCTGTACGTGGTGGCCCTGATATACGTTAGGTTCAACTTCTGCTTGAGGACTCATGTAGAATAGGACTTGCAGGGACCAGCTGCAGCCCAGCCAAGCTTCTTTCAAAGATAGGCTGTCCTCACTCCTACAGAGTCTTCAGAAGAGCCCCCTGCCTTCAATGGTAGACAATGATCCCTTGCAGACAGGGGCCTAACCCAAGGGTCTTCCACTGAGATCTGTGGTTTACTGTGAATTGCCCAAGCATGCAGAGCCTAGGAAGGGCTCATTTACTTCACAGGGCTCAGGATAAGGGCAGCAACCACCCCCTTGTAATGGGCCTGCAAGTGCTGGCTCTGTCCTGGCCCAGCCCAGGAAGCTGAGAATGGAGCGATGGAATCAGTCAGCAGGTCGCCATGGTAGTGCTGCTTGTTAAAGGCTGTGCTGCCTCGGGCAGCTGTGCTCAGAATGCCCAGGCTGTCTGTGCAGCAGACGCCGCAGGCAGGAATGAAGGAACTGCCCATACCCATGAGCATCTTTAAGCCCCTACTTTTCCCACTGGGCCCATTTCCTCCCAGTGGGCAGGTGAGACAGCCCAGGCTTTCTGCATAACTTTGTACTGGTGGAGCCCCTAGAAATTCAGCTGGCCTCCTTCTCTTGTAAAACAATGCAGACTCTGATGGGGACCCCTGTCCCATCCCCTGGGGCAGAGGAGGGGCCATCTGCTTCAATAATTCTGCAGAAAAGTGGGTGTCCAGCTTCTGGGCCTCCCGGCCAAGTGCAGACCCCCGAGTCCTTTTCCTTGCGCTAAACAGATCCGTGTGCGGGTGCGTTTGAGTTTTGAGCTAACTGTTTGCTTTCTGAACTGCTTCGTTTTCTGCATCTGTAGATCTTTCAGAAACCCCTGATGGAGTCTGAGCTGCTGACAGAAAAAGAGGTTGCTATGATTTTTGTTAACTGGAAGGAGCTGATTATGTGTAATGTCAAACTACTGAAGTAAGCCTCTCCTCTCACTCCCAGCCCCGCCCTCACACACTAGCCTTCCCCGTGGGCCCTCCTGTGTGTGTCCCTCTGTGCATGCGCCTGGGGTTCTTGCTGCCTTCTGTGCTCTTTGCCACTCACAAGCACCATCACCCTGTGCTGCCCTCATGCTTTCCAGAAACGCACCCCGAATTTCTCCCTGTGGAGGGTAAATCGCCAAGACGTCCTGCTTTTACTGTGGCTCCAGAAAAATTTCCAGGGCTAGGCCAACTCTGGCTCCTGGTCACCAGCCGGCTCTGTCCTGGGGAGAGGGGCAGCGCCCCGATCTCAGACCTGGGACCCCATGGGGGAATATTGGTCTCTTGAGACATTCTGGGCTCCTGTAGATGGAAAAGTGTGGAACTGTTCCCTGCCTGATGTCAGCAGCAGTTCCTCAGGATAACTCTGAGAAGCTGGCCTGAGGCCCTTGATATTTTATTCCTTTATCAGTTCACAGAGGCAGCCGTGTGGCCAAGGGACCTGAGTTTGGATCCTAACTCACTGCCCTTCCTCTTTGAGCCTGAGTTTCCCCATCTGTAAAATGAGAGGGTTGGATTAGGTCATCATGAAAGTCTTTTCCAATTCTTAAAAAAAACCCAACAAACAAATTAAAATCTATGTCCACCAGACCCTCATGATAACATCACTTGCTAGAACACAGATGAAGTCACAGCCTCCAGGGCATGTGAAACACCCAGCTGAGGAGGGTCCACCCTCTCCCTGCATGGCCTCCCCGAACCTTCTGTCCATTCCTGGTCTCTAGGTTTGTGTCCTTGGGAAGCTGCCATTTCCTAAATGTGGTCCCTGCATTGTTCTTATGAAGCCATTTCAGGTCCCCATTTTCTTGGGTGTGTGCTTGGGAGTGGATGAAGGGATGGAGAGAGGAGGTGTAGAGAGGTGGCCATGAGGAAAAATATCTAATGTCTGCTCACTCTGTGCTCTCGAAGACAAGTAATCGAAGACAACCCAGGTAGCACTTAGAGATAGTCTTTCCCTCATGTCCATGAGGAAGATGCTGTGGAAGTGTTCAGCGTAGGCCTGGAATCAGACTTCTGCCTTTACATCCTGCTGTTGCCTTCTGGCTGTGTATCTTTGGGCAGGTCACTTAGGGTCCCTGAGCCTCAGTGTCCTCATCTGTAAAATGGGGATGAGAGTAGTACCTATGATCACATATCACAGAGGGCTGTTATTTGGAGGCCTTTAGACAACCTGGCACATAATAAGGGCTGGGTTTGGGCCCTGGTGACCCCAGTGGTGAAGCTGAGAACCCACCCTTGCCTTGGTATACGGCTGCCCTGTCAGCCTAGGGGAAAGGGGTTAGTTAGCCCCTCAACCTACAAGTACCAAACCTAAAGTGTTGGAGACACATGGTTTTGAAATAGACACAAACATTTTCTGTTGAAAATATACCTATAAGTTAAAAGCCCTTTCCTTGGAAGGTGGGAGATGTGTCTGATTTTCCCAAGTGCCCCCTAGAGAGGGCTACCCACTCCCATCGGGGCCAGCCTGAGGGAAACTGTGCTGCTGGCATCGGCTCCTAATACCTTTTTGTCATCTTCCTATTTTTAACCCTCCCTCCTGCTGCTGTCCGGAAAAGGAAGCCCCTTTCTTGAGTTCTATCAAGGTCAGGCCTGTGTGTTCCTCCTGTTAGCTCTGACTTGCTCCAAGCCCTGGAGGGAGAATTTGAGAGTGCCTTTACAGCTGGGGAAAAGAAGCTCAGAGAGGTCGAGTGACTAGCCCAAAGTCACACAGTAGGTGGGCTGCTCTGTGTATGACTTTCAGGGGCCCAAAACTGTGGGTTCTGTCCAGTCTTGCCCCCGATGGAAAGAACATAGAACTGGGAGTCAGATGTCTCAAGTTTTTGTCCAGGCTCCAGCACCTTCTAACTTGTTTTGGGCAGTTACCTTGAGCAGGTAACTCTCCCAGATTGCATTCACAATACCTGTCCTGTCTACTGTGCGGGGTCATTTCAGGGAGCGAGGGGATCGGGTGTACAACTGGCATGCTGTCAATCGTGGTATAAATGTGCAGGGGCATTACTGACCCCTCTCCCATCATAAGGTCCCTGTTCTCTGTCCCCAATTCTGATTCTCTAATTAGCTAGTTTAGGTGAACTGGCTAATTTTTTCATCTTCTGGATAAGATACTTGTATTTAACAGGAGCCTTTTGGGGACCTGATTCCTTTTTTTTTCTTTTCAACATTTTATTATGAACAGCATACAGAAAACTTGGAAGATTTGGAGAATGAATACTCATATCATAAATTGTACAATGAACATTTTGCTATATCTGCTTGGCTGCAAAGACATCAAGAAAAGGAATGATCCCACTGATAGGGAGTGGGCTCCTGCCAAGCTGGGAGAGGGTGGCATCTTGGGATAAAGAGAATTTAAGGCAGCCATCCCTGGAATGCCACCAGTGAGCAGCCACCTATCTGCCACTCCTAATCAAGGATCAGGACACAGGAATTAGTAGCACTTGTATTTAGGGGGTGGGAGGGTCACTGGATTAATCAAACAAATAAATAATAAATAAAATGAAAATTAAAGGGGGCTACTAATGATACTTCATTGGGTGTAAGAACAAACAGATGGCCTTCCTACTAGGAAGATGAGAGCTGAGAAATGTGCCTTTTTAATAAGATCAAGGATCAGGACACAGGAATTAGTAGCACTTGTATTTAGGGGGTGGGAGGGTCACCGGATTAATCAAACAAATAAATAATAAATAAAATGAAAATTAAAGGGGGCTACTAATGATACTTCATTGGGTGTGAGAACAAACAGATGGCCTTCCTACTAGGAAGATGAGAGCTGAGAAATGTGCCTTTTTAATAAGCAGCGTAGGGCAGAAAGATCTAGAACCTTTTTACATCCAGAGCCTAGTGCAGGCCCCTCAGTGCAGCTATCAGAAGCGATTGCAGAAGGGAAGCAGAAGTGAGGTTGGATGGCCGACCCAGGTACTGGGGGCTGTTTGTTTTTTATCAAGATCTGTTCCTGGCCCCTTGCTGGAAAAAAAGAAATGAAAGAGCTTCTCCTACAAAAGTGTTTTTCTTCAATATAAAGTATTTGACTCACCTTCTTAACTTAAGAAGAATGGACACCATTTTATTTTGCCTGAGCAGAAAATGAAAGAAAAATAAAAATAGATCTTGGGTGGTGAAGACAGGATGGGGAGAAAGAGGAAAGAAGAAAGTTTGGGCTGGGAGAAGGAGAAGAGGGAGACAGAGAGCAGATATTGAGGCAGGGATGGCCAGGAGGGAAGTGCAGAGGCTGGGGATGAGGGGCAGGGGCGAGGGAAGCCGTGAGAGGCGGGAGGGCATGGTGGGGAGTGTGGAGCAGGTGCAGGAGGACAGGGCAGGTGCCCAGGCAGCTTGGGGTGGGGATGGGGGTCGGGGCCACCGTGCCTAAGGTTCCAACCACAGGCTCTGGAGTCACACCTGGGATCAAGGTCTGCCTCCGTCACCTATTAGCTGCGTGACTTTGGTCAAGTCATTCAATTTTGTGTGGCTCAGTTTCCCCAACAGGAAATATGCATGACAAGTAATATATGTAAAAATAAGTGTTTGACACGTAGGAATCATTCATAAATGCTAGCTCTATAACCGCTCGGTCTGCTGACTTCTGAGGGTTAGGGACACTCATGCGTTCAGCAAACATTGAGCACTCTGAAATGTTAATTAGCCAATCGATTACCCTTTGCGGTTCAAGGCCTCTAATCTGTAAACCTTTCTATAAGATTGCAAGTCAGCTCACCAAAGGGCACAGGGTAGAGGGCTGTGGAGTCTGACCCCAGGCCTCATAATACCCTCCAGTCCTCATAAGTCTTGCCTGTGCAGTAGAGCATCCCAGAAGGAACCCCCAAACTGAACCTAATAGGTGCCTGGTACATAGTGAACCAGGCCTGGATTTTAGGCCTGCCTCCTAGCAGGGCAACTTGAGTCTACAAGTGTGTCCAGAATCCAGGAACTGGTCTTAACTTTCTCAAGATAGTGACTATCTGTGCATCGTCTTCTTTTCCCTTTTTCTTGTCCTCCCCATCATTTTAAAAAACAGGGTGGAGGGTGAAAGTACTTTTATGCCCTTGCAGAAAAACTGCTCCTCTTAGGAAATTGATGGGATGATTGAATTTCTTCCTGTTTCCATTCATAGTGAGTTTGTAACATGGTTCTCCAGGTCTCTCAACCCCCAACCTTGTTGTTAACATCCCCTTGAGCAAATTTCAGCATGTTGGGGGATATTCCACACCAGCCCTCAAAGAAGCAGTGGCCTGAGGACTCCAAGCTGCCACCTCTCCTCACAGCCCAGCAGCTGATGCTGACCTCTCCCCACGAAGGCCTCCATTAGAAGTGGAATTACTGATTGCTCAGACCACATAATTTATTGTCCCTAAAGTTTCTCTCCTTGGCTTGCCCAGTCCAAGGAATTTTTCTCTAGCCAAAAATGTGGGAGAAAGAAAAGAACGTGATCTGAAGTTTTTAAAGCCCCATACTAATGTCACAGATTCTCCTTGGAATTATATAGCCCCACCCATACCTCAAGGGCTTCTGCAATGTGACTATGACAGCAACCAAAGGGATTCGTAGGGACAGCCTCCCAGTCTTATGTTAAAATCCTACACCATCCATCCATCCATCCAGCTGGGATCACGAGGGTAGCTGAATATGCTCACTGGCCTCACATGTGTGGTCCTGCCCTTGAAGTTCATAGCCGTCCTTGCTGTGGAGAAGATCAGGGCTGTGCCCTTCTTCCAGATGTTGGTGTCGAGTTCACATATGAGACTTGGAAGGACGATAGCCAGTCCCAGCTAGCATGGCCCTGCACACTCACACTACAGGTGAACCCCAGGACACACTCTTCCCAGTCCCACCAACACCTCTTTTTGGCTTCTAAGATATAAATTGTTTGGAATTGTTGGCTCATTATCATAGTAATAGACTTCTTGTTTCAGAACTCCTTTTAATCCCGTCAGCTTCAAATTAGCCACAGTAATGAAGCTACAAATGGCAGGGATAGTTCAAACAATCATTTATACCTGGCTTTGGCGAACGTAATGGGATTATTTTTCTGTGGCAGTTGATTTATCATCTTAATTATGTTCTGTTTGGTCTGAAAATGAGCCTCCCATTCTCTGGTGACGGCAACTTCTCTTGGGTGGCAGTGTCCCTGGAAATAGGTTCAGTACTTGGGCCACACCAGCCTGGGACTTTGACCAAAGATAATCTGTGAAGTGAGACATTGACACAGGAATCCTTTGAGTAATTAAAGGAAAGATTCTATATTTCTCCACAAGAAACAAAGTGTGGGAAACAGCCACCATGCCAAAGAAAAATGTCCCAGTGATACTTCTGTAGCACTAGACTCATTTCTTTCTCTGTTCCCTGTCTCCCAAATAGAACCTTTAGTGGTCATGGATCTGTGCCCCTCACACACATTCTGTCTCTGTACGACCTAGCAGTGTGCCGTGGTGCTGTCAGACAGCATGAAGGCAGGGGCTCACCTCCCGTGTTTCCATGCAGAGCGCTGAGAGTCCGCAAGAAGATGTCTGGGGAGAAGATGCCCGTGAAGATGATTGGCGACATCCTGAGCGCCCAGCTGCCACACATGCAGCCCTACATCCGCTTCTGCAGCTGCCAGCTCAACGGGGCTGCCCTGATCCAGCAGAAGACGGACGAGGCCCCAGACTTCAAGGACTTTGTCAAAGTAAGGAGACCAGCTGTATCAAGACCCTGCATCAGAGTCCTGATTTTCAGGCCGCTGGACAAGTGAGGGGCTGATCCAAAAGTCTGTAAGCATATTTCAACAGAGGCCAACCAGGTTTGAGGTTCTGGCTATACAATTGAGGACTGGCACTAGTTGGCAGGTGTGGCTGTCACCAAGGGGGTGGGCTTAGAGGTGGAGGGCCAGCCCCAGGCCTGGAGCCTTGAAGCTTCTTCAAGGATCTGTTTTGCAGACATTGGTGGTGGTATTTGGATGCATGTTTAAATCTTCCATCTCACTTGCCGGACCCAGGCGGGTCTCAGGTTCCCTCTTCTGTTTAATCTCTGTGTCCTCAGCTCTTCACCTGCAGAAGGAAGGGCCGGAGCTCCAGGGGCCCCTATGTTCCTTTCCCAGGTGGTTCTTCTCGAGGGGCTCAAGCTCTAGGCAGCCTGTAGGAGTCACCCTGGATGCCAGGATCTCTGCCTTGGGACTGTGTCCCCTGGGGGACATTTGGGGAGGTAGTGCCAATGCTTCTGGAGGCCAGGCTCAAGCTCTAGGCAGCCTGTAGGAGTCACCCTGGATGCCAGGATCTTTGCCTTGGGACTGTGTCCCCTGGGGGACATTTGGGGAGGTAGTGCCAATGCTTCTGGAGGCCCCTGGGACTTTGTCTTGGCCAGGGTGGGTCCCTGCTGGCCACACCAGGCCGCTCAAACAGCCCCACCTCTCCCAGAGGAAAAAAAATCAGAAGAGAATAAAGTAACTTCCATTAATCAGGTACATGCTGATGAATCAACAGAAAAAGAAATGATAACAGGCCTATCTCTGTACCTCATCCGTTTGGGAACGGGCCGTTCTTACCTCCCCATGAATCGCATTGGTCAAATCACCATTGTAAGCGTCAGCGTGGCCTCTTCAAGGTCACAGCCTCACCTAAGCTTCATGCTTCTTTCCCCTCCCTGCTGGTGTTCCTCAAAATTAAATGCTTAGATTTCCTAGCTGGTGAATGGAGTGCTCCATGGTCATCCTACGGTGGGAAAGTGGGAAAGATTGCTAGGTAGGCCCAGGATGGATGCAGATGGGAGAGCAGATGCCGGGCTGCTGGGTTCTTCCTGGGCATGGGCAGGATGAGTTCATTACTGAATGCACTTGAACTTCAGGGAAATGCTGACAGCAGCCCAGGGCAGGGGTATGTCGCCCCCCTCCCCTCCCCTCCTCACGTTTCCCTGCCTCATCCAGGCGGGACTGTGGCATACAGGCGTGCGGCACGCAGGTGAGGTGTTCCTGGAATGATGATGTTCTCTGCCGGTGCAGGTACAGGCGCTGACAGTTTTCAGGTCTTGGGGCTCCAGGTCAAAGGCAACTGCCCATTTCTAAAGCATTAAACCAGACCAGAGCCTTTGAGAGCTAAGTCACCATATAATCCCTGGGACATGTAGACAGGGCTTGCCTTTTTGAGGTAGGACTCTTGTCCTCCAGAAGGGTTGGCAGAATTGGCAAAAGTAGTGGGAGGAAAGAGGCAGGGACAGAGGGTGGAGTCTTGGCCCCTTGTTCTCAGCTCCCTCCACTTTCCCTGCCTTGCCTGGAGCTCCCGGAGGCTCCACCCAAACTAGACAGTGAGATCCAGCCCTTCCAGCACCTCTAGGACTTAAGGGGAATTTTTATTCTGACCATAAAGTCTTGTGACTCTTCTTGTTTCCGGGAATGTTATAAAGTTTTTGCAGACACCCAGAAGAAATATTCTCTGTTAAGCCAGAATCTCATCTCTGTGAGGTAGGAAGCATGTGTCCTGCGGAAAGCATGCTGAATCTGTGGAGCAAGGTTTAACCCTGAATCTGGGGCGCAGGGTTTAACCCGAAATCTGGGAAGGAGGGTTTAATCCTGAATCTAGAGAGCGAGGTTTAACTCTGAATCCGGAGAGCAGGGTTTCTTAACATCTGTGGCGCTCCCATTCTCCATCTAGAAAGTGTCTCATCCTGGACTTGGATAACTAGTCAGGCCCTTCCAACCCCAGTTTGCATACTTGTCATCCAGATGAGTGAGATAATGGGTGGGGAGTCCTAAATAACATTAGTGTTGACATCACCAACTTTGGATTTTGCAGATTTCTTAAGTACATTTAAAAAAAATCTATTTCAGAGATTGGCAATGGATCCTCGATGTAAAGGGATGCCACTCTCTAGTTTTATACTGAAGCCTATGCAACGGGTAACAAGATACCCACTGATCATTAAAAATGTAAGTACCCATTGCCTTTTCAAGCAGAGGAATGCTTTTTTGGCATTGGAAGGGGTGGGGTCATGGGCAAATTCCCCAGCCACCACAGATGGTAGTTTTTGTGCAGAAATCACATGCCAACAAGGACTTTGGAGGTGTCTGCTTGGTAACTCAGAGAAAAGCTGGTTTATTGTGAAAAGAGCTGATAATGCACAGCCTTCAGATGTGCAATCAAGTGGCTTCTCCTTGCAAGTCAGAAAATGAGAGCTCATTTCTTGATTCTTTTCCTAATACAGGCACAGTGCCTCCGTGCCTTGATTTTCCAAGCAGAAAATAGAGAAAGAAACATGATTTCTACCACTCATCTGCAGAAGCCATTGTGAGATACTCTGTTGATATTAGATGATTGTTTTTCTCCTGCTACTTTATGAAAACCAATACCAAAAGAAAAGAACAAAATTAGGGTTTCAGTGTCCCCATCCATAAAATGAGTGAAAAGACTTAGATGTCCTCTGAGCCTCTGATTATATAACCATAGGGAGTATAGCTCCTGGAGAGAGGTTTTAGATCTTGTTCCTTTTAATGGAGAATGGTATTTAGAAACCCAGGTCTGGGCACTGGTGTATTCATTTCTACTGAGGTGTCATTGACTTTTGGGCCTCTCAGTGGCAGAGCTGGGAAATATATGTGTGTATATTCATAAACACATATGTATAGGTATACACACATATGTTTATATGTATTTCTAGATCAGTCTATTTATGTATATTAAAACCCATGAATTCACACTGATACCTTCTATTCTAATGCAGTATCACAGAATTAGTCCAGCCTTCCCTTTTCTATATTTGTAACTCTCTATGAGAAGCCCGGCTCTCATTATCTTAAAAAAAAAAATATGTTTACTTATTTGCTCAGTCTCCTTAGATATAACAAATCTCCCTCCCAGGTGAGCCATATCCTCAGTACTGCCCCAGCTCGACCCCACAAATACTCTGCAGGTACTTTGGCTGAGTTAAATAATTAGTTTTGAAAAAACTTTCAACCTACTGTTTCTTCTCTTCCAACTCCACAGTTTATTTAATTAGCTCAATACTTCTCTTTACTTCCTCCAGTGTTTAATTGCAAATTGAAGTTGGAAACAAGCTTTTAAAATAGGTGTTCTAGATCTAGCCAATGCGGAGAAAAACAAAAACAAAAAAGAACTAAGAAGCATAAATATTAAACAGGAAAAAGCAAACTGTCATTATTTGCAGAAACACGATTGCTGCCCTCCAGAACACCCAGGAGAATGAACTGAAAGCTAGCTGAACTAATAAGAGAATTGGAAAAGGTGGCCGCTTGTAAGATACATATGAAAACCACAAAACAACTAAGACTAAATATTTCTATAATACTAAAGTGGAAAAATTTTTTAACATGGCATTGAAGACAGAGCCTTAAAAGATTTAGAGTCATGGTAACCCAAAATAAAATCTTTTATTCTGGGGAACAACCTAGATGTTCATTAAGGGGAGTAGTTAAATAAATTATGGTAGATCTGTACTATAAAAATATTTTAAAAGATAGAGTGAAACTTCTAGTCTGTGTATTAGCCTGGAAAGATATCCAGAAATGCTGTTATGTGAAAAAACAAAACAAAACTTATACAGCAATCCTACAGTATGGCCCATTTTTGCAAAAAGAGGGAAAAACTTTATGTATGACTCTTAAGTATAGAGAGAGCATCTAAAGGAATGTCTTTCAGTCTGTTGGCAGTGGTTACCTCTGGGGTAGGATAGTGAAGGAAACTTTCACATTTACTCTGTATACTTCTATATTGGTTGAATCTTACATATCAAGAATGTGTTAATATATAATATTTGCATAACCATTTTTCTTTCTTTTTTTTTTTTTTTGTCTTTTGTCTTTTTCCGTGTCCTGGCAACGGATCGCAACCCTCAGTGTTGCCCCCGCACCAGACCGGGGACCGGCAATGGGACCGCAACCCTCGGTGCTGCTCCCGCGCCTCGCTCAGCCAGTGAGCGGGAACCGGTCTGCATGTGGGATCCGAACCCTCGGGCGGGAGCGCCGCCACGCTTCCCAAGCGGCGCACCTATCCCCTGCGCCCCCCGGCCCGGCCAAAACCCTTTTTCTTAAAAATTTCCTTATGAAAAAAAAAAATTAACAAAATT